>NC_041749.1:64800918-65100918 GCF_004115215.2 Ornithorhynchus anatinus | reverse complement strand
AGTTCTTTCCTTTATCAGTAAATTATGACATAGCTGTCTCCCATATTATATTGTAAACACCTGCTGGGGAGGCATAGTGCCTCCTAATTCTACTGTATGTAGTACAGTGTTCCTTCCCCAGTAGCCACCCGATAAATACTATCGATCGATTGAGGATTTACACCAAAGGTGGATAACTGAGGGTTCGCTGAACATTGCCCTAATAAATTCCTAAAAGTGGCCAGGAAGCTTATAACTGATTCTCCTTTAAGATGAATCAATCAATCAGTGGTATTTATTGAGCACTTACTGTTTCAGAGCACTGTACTAAGTACTTGGGAAAGTACAATACAAGAGAGTTGGTAGATACATCAACTGCCCACAAGGAGTTTACAGTCTAGAGGGGAAAAGAGATATGAAGTAGTGGACCTCTGATTAGAACCCAGCTCCTTTGACTCCCAGGTCCATGCTCTTTCCACTAGGCCACAATGAAGCACCAGAAATAGGTCTAAATAATACAAATGAAGACTATTCATGTTTTGTGAAAATATAGAAAAGATGCAGTCAGAAAATAGATCAAATTATATATTCTCCTTGTAGGCAGTCAACCTGTGTTTTGCTCCTGTTATACTTTTCCAAGCACTTAGTACAGTGTGTCACACTCAATAGGCACTCAGTGAATGCCATTATTGCAACTTTTTATGGTATTTGTTTAGCATTTACAGTGTGCCAGGCACTGTTCTAAGATCTGGGATAGATACAAGGTAATCAGGTTGGACACAGTCCCTGTCCCCCATGGGATTTACAATCTTAATCCCCATTTTATAGATGAGGTAGTTGAGGCACAGAGAAGTGAAATAACTTGCCCAAGGTCAAATGGCAGACAAGTGGTAGAGCTAGGATTAGAATCCAGGACCTACTGACTCTTAGGCTCATGCTCTATCCACTAGGTTTTTGTCTTTTAATACATTTGTAGGAGAAACCCATTCTCTGGTCCCCAAATTGAACTTTTGAAAAACAGTACATCAAATGAATGAATAGGAGAAAGAGAGTGGCATGTGTTTTTTGGAGGAAGAAGGGTCAGCTAAATAATTCTAGAGTAATTATTTGTACCTATAGATGAAATCTTATGTTTACTCCAAATGATATGTATACTTGTTCTGTGATATGAAGATGTCAATGCAATCCTTTATTCCTTTTAGGAAGTTTGATGCTTTTACTTCTCCATTCAAGAAAAACATTCAAAATTTTAAATGTTTTATGGAAAATGAACTGTTTCATATTGTCAAGATCGTCCCATTGACACCTCAAATTTAACATGTCCAAATCAGAACTCATGTTCCCACCAAACCCTGTCTTCCCCTTCACTTTCCCATCACTGTAGAGAGCACCACCATCTTCTCTCATAACCCATAACTTTGACATTAACCTTGACTCATCTCTCCGTTAAATCATACATTCGATCTATCACCAAATCCTGTCAGCTCAACCTTTACAATATTAAAATATGCCTTTTCTCTCCATCCAAACTGCTACTATGCTGATCTAAGCACTTATCCTATCCCATCTTAACTACTGCATCAGCCTCTTTGCTGACCTCCCTGCCTCCTGTCTCTCCCTGCTCCAATCCACACTTCACTCATCTGCCCAGATCTTTACTTTAAAAAAAATCTGTCCTCATCTCTCCACTCCTCAAGAACCTCCAATGGTTGCCCCATCACCTCCTCATCAAACTGAAGCTCCTTACCATCAGGTTTAAAGCACTCAGTCACCTCGCCCCTGCCTATTTTACTTCTCTGATTTCCTTCTACAACCCAGCAAGCTCATTTCACTCCTCTAATGCCAATCTGCTCCTCGTATCTCAATTTCTTCTGTCTGACCTCAAACCCCTTGCCCACATCCTGCCCCTGGCCTGGAACCTCCTCGCCTCTACTCTCCTCACTTTCAAAGCCTTATTAAAAGCACGTCTCCTCCTAGAGGTCTTCCCCAACTAAGCCCTCATTTTGCCTATTCCCTCTCCCTCTGCATTGCCCTTGCACTTGAATTTGTACCCCTCATTCACCCCACCCTCAACCCCACAGCACTTACATACAAACCAGGGAGTCAGAGGGCCTGGGTTCTAATTCTGTCTCTACCTCTTACCTGCTGTGTGACCTTGAGCAAGTCACTTAACTTTTCTGTGCCTCAGTTTCTTCCTCTGTAATATGGGGATTAAATTCCTGTTCTATATTTGACTGTGAGCCCCTTGAGAGACAGGGTCTGTGTCCTACCTGATTATCTCATATCTATCCCAGCGCTTATAACAGTGCTTGACACATAGTAAGTGCATAATAAATGCCATAAAAATTATTTTAACATCTATCTTCCCCTCTAGGCTGTGAATTACTTGCGGGCTGGGAGCATGTCTACATATTTTGTTATATTGTACTCTCCCAAGTGCTTAGTACAGTGACCTGTACACAGTAAGCATGCAATAAATACAATTGACTGATTGAAAATATGTATTCACAGGGACATAATCTCTCCTTTAATTGTCAAATTCAAAGATTGTCTGCCATGTTTGTGTAACTCTTTCTCAGTCAAACATCAGCTCTCAATTTTTACCATCATCTGTTGCCTTCCAAATATTAGAAAGTTAGCATGGATCACCCATAATGTGGTTCTGGAATAATAATGATGGTATTCATTAAGCGCTTACTATGTGCCAAGCACTGTTCTATGTGCTGGGGTATATACAAGGTAATCAGGTTGTCCCAGGTGGGGCTCAAAGTCTTAATCCCCATTTTACAGATGAGAAAACTGAGGCAAAGAGAAGTGAAGTGACTTGCCTTAAGTCACACAGCTGACAAAGCCGGGATTAGAACCCACGACCTCTGACTCCCAAGCCCGTGCTCTGGTCTCTATCCATCTAGCTGCTGGTCTGCCTCTTCCACGTTTTCCCTGGACGTTTCCTAACATTAGTGTCTTCTCCCCAGAATTAGTCCTCCTGATTATGTGTCTAAAATATGCTAATCTAAATCAAGTCATTCGGCCTTCCAAAGACCACTTTGGTCAAAGCAGTCTGCTCACCTGTATTGAATCATATGCAAGCAAAGAGGCTCAGCTGCAGTTCTAAAGTCAAAGTTAAGCAATGTCACACATTGCCATTTAGCAGAGATAAAGGCACACAAGGCCTGCTCACAGTCTGAGTGAGTGAGAACAGGTATTGAATCCTTGTTTTACATATGTGGAAACTGAGGCACAGAGAAGTTGTGACTTGCCCAAGGTCACACAGCAGGTAAGTGGCAGTTCCTCTGACTCTCAAGCCCATGCTCTTTTCATTAGGCCCTGCAGCTTCTGCACTCTTGAAGCAGAGGATTCAAGAAGATAAATATATTAAAAGTCAAACTAGAAAACAATGACAGGTAGTTAAAGGGTAAAGAAACTATCTTTAGGTTCATCTTTAGGGTAGAACAGATTTTTGATCACACATTCAATTTTTGCACCCAGAAACTGAACCCACATTTCATTAACATCTGACCAACTGGAACTTCATCTTCGAATATGAAGGACAGTTATATTGCATGTCTATAAGAAATGTTGTGATATAATGCCATTATACACAAATGCTATTAAATATTAAAAATCTGCATGAGTTTCTAAGATAACTAGGAGAATAAGATCTAGTCTAACAGCAAGAGTAGGCCTAATGAAAAGCAAGCAGCCTCCCTTCAAGAAACCACCAATGCTCTATCTTTCTTTACTGGTTCCCTTTTGTTAGTTTTTTTCCCCAGAATATCTGATTTTTAAGGGGGTGAATCTGAATATGTTCCAAGGCAAATGTTTTGGTGCTCAGAGTCTGTAGATGAGGCAGTTGAACTAGCTCAGAGAAAGAAAATACCTCTTTTAGAAAGGAATACAAAAGTACACAAAATTAGTGGACTGACTTTAATTTTTGTGTCCCAAATTATTTTTGACTGGTACTACACTGGGTTAGGTTGGATCTAAATGTGAAAGTGTGTTGAATGTGACTTTAGTTCACTCTAATGTGATAAGTTGGAAAAGACTACTATTGATTTCAGTAGGATGGACAATGAGGCATTCGATTTACTTTAAATGTTTTTCTTCCTCTGGTCAAAGACTCACTTGAAAAAATTAAATGTGAATGGGATTTGGCTTTGGTAGTGGTGTTGATTTGCATTCTGGTAATTATAACTTGAAAGTATTCACAACAAAGTTGACTAATGAAATCTTTTTTATAACCTCTTCCCTTAGGACTTCTTTTTTTTTCTTTTTAATCCATAAAGTGACTGGCTTAGCTTTGTCTGAACTAATGTTTTTATTCATTTAGGCTTTTTGATGAAAATACAAATACAAACCTGTTTTTTTTTAACAGGGTCAATAAGAGTGTTTATTATGCCCCATGATGCAATACAATGGGGTTGGCTATACAGAGACACTTATTTTGGAAGAAACGTTTTCCAACTAAGAAGGTATTTTTCTTCCATTAAATAGCTCTTGAGATAGGTGGCATGATGCTAGTAGCTTTTAGTTGGTTCTTGGCCATCCTTCATAGCTAACTGCTTTTTAAATTTAGTGATGTATATTATGTTTTATAGCAATTAATTTCTGTGTTAGAAACCACTTTCAGATAATAAAACCTTGATAATTACAACTGTAATTATCTGTTCTAAGTGAAACTGACATTCCAGGCACATAAAGAACAATCTACATTAAAGTACCTTCAAGCAATAAGATCATAGGGTTATGTAAAATCCACAACCTTTAATTAGAGCACTTCCATTGAAGTGAAGACTTTTTACTTTGGTTTGATACAAAATTGAAGGTGCAAATATTTTTTACAAAAGAACCAAATAGCAAGAAAAAAACAAAATGAATTGATTTTAGATTTTTCTTAACTATTTCATAAAAACAAAATACACCATAAAATAAAGGCTTTATGTGTTAGAGGTTTTAAAAATATTCAGAACACACTGCAATTGTTATATAATAATCATTTTTAGTATTTAAACACTTTTATTATGTGCCAAGGACTGTACTAAGTGCTGGGGTAGATACACGATATTTAGGTCAGACACAGTTTCTTACCCACATGGGGCTCACAGTCTCTCAATCAACTTGTTTTTACTGAGCACTTACTGTGTGCAAAACACTATACTAAGCACTTGGTAGAGTACAGTATAACAGAACTGATGGACACATTCCCTGCCCACAACAATCTTAAAGTCTAAACAAGAGGGAGAACTGAGTCCCAGAGAAGTTGTGACTTGCCCTAGGTTACACAGCAGGCAGTCTAACCTGATTATCTTGTACCTACTTCAATCCGACCTGATTGTCTTGTACTTACCTCACTTAATAGTGTAGTGCCTGGTACATAGTAAGTGCTTAACAAGTACTATTTAAAAAAAAAGTGGTGGAGCAGGGATTAAAACCTAGGTCCTCTGACTCCCAGCCCCATGCTCTTTCCACTAGGCCATGTTGCTTCTCACTTATGTTGTGGTACATATTCCTTGCCTTCTCTTCATGTTAAACTGAAGCTTTAAGGCACCAAGTGGCCATGAGATGGGAGAATACCTGGATGTGCCAAAAATTGATGAAACACAAGAAACATTCTATTATATCTATCATAGAAGATATCAGCTTCCTCCCACTAAGATCTGCTTTCTAGTGGAGTAGACAGAACAATGGTTTGTTTCCTTCACTATCATTATCATAGTCTACAAGTATTTATTGAATACCTACTGTCATTTGAGCACATATGTCACTTGACATTTAGAAATATAACCTGCACAAAAGAATTGATTCAATTCATAGTGGTTTTGCTCAGCATCACTCACTCTCTCTTGTTTTTGCCAGCCTTATTCCCACTGAGACACAGAGTGCAATGGGCATTTAAGTAGCAGAAGTGTAGCAAAGGGATTTTCCATGCAGGACCCACTTCTGCCTCGAGTGACTGCATCAGAGTGCTGAAGCTGTACTATAGTGCCATAATTCCCCTGCTGTTTTACAGCTTTCCTTCTGGCTCTGTCCACTTCACAGAATTCTCCAGTCATTCTCTGATCAGAAATTCTTACCACTGAAGACATAACCCCAGCAAGTATCCCCTACTAGGACTGGAGCCCTGGTGTCCTGATTTACAGAATTGTGCTCTTTCCCCTGGAACAAGAGCAGGGCTAAACTGACAAATAAGTAACAGTTAAAAGAGTATGGGAGTCTGATGACCCTTCCACCTCCTGCTTCCTCCTACTCCTCAACTTGACTGACCTCCTGCCCAATCTCACCTCACCCATTGACCAACCTGCACACATGCTCAATCTCATCATCTCTAGTCAATCAATCTCTACTTAGCTGTCCCACCAACACCTCAAACTTAACACATCCAAAACAGAACTACTCAACTTCCCACCCAAACCATGTCCTTGCTCTATCTTACTGTCACAACACCGTTAAAACTCATCCTTTCCTCTCCTTCCAAATTGCCACCATGCTGATTCAAGCCCTTATATCCCATTTTATATCCCATCTTGACTACTGTAGCAGCCACCTCCCTGCCCTTCCAGCTTCCTGTCTCTTCCCACTCCAGTCCTCACTTCACTCTGCTGTTTGGATAATAGAATAATAATAGTGGTATTTGTTAAGCACTTACTACATGGCAGGCACTGCTCGGGTGGATACAAGCAAATCAAGTTGGACACAGTCCCTGTCCCACATGGGGCTCACAGTCTCAATCCCCATTTTACAGATGAGGTAACTGAGACACAGAAAAGTGAAGTGATTTGCCCAAGGTTACACAGCAGATCATTTTCCTAAAAAAGTTCTGTTCAGCCCACATCTCTGCATTCCTCAAGAACCTCTATTGGTTGCCCATTCACTTTTGCACCAAACAGAAACTCCTTAACGCTGGCTTTAAAATAACTCAGTCAGCTTGCCCCTTCCTAATATAACCCAGCATGCTCACTTTGCTCTTCTAATGGCAACCTATTCACTGTACATCGATTTTGTTTATATTACCACCAGTCCCTTGCCCACATCCTCCCTCTGGTCTGGAACTTTCTCCCCTTCATATCCAACAGATAATCATTCTCTCCAACCTCAAAGCCTTATTAAAATCACATCTCTTCCAAGAGGCCTTCCCTGACCAAGATCTCATTTCCTCTACTCCTCCCTAGTGTGTCACCAATGCACTTGGATCTGTATCCTTTAATCACTCCAACTGCAGTCTCACTGCACTTATGTAGATATCCATAGTTTATTTTAATGCCTGCCTTTCCCTCTAGACTGTAAGCTCTTTGTGGTCTGGAAACATGTACACCAACTCTGTTGTACTGTACCCCTCCAAGCACTTAGTACAGCACTTTTCACACAGCAAATACCATTGATTGATTGCTTGAGTCAATGCCCACAATAAGGCAAGTGAATTCATTAATCCATGACACATAGGTAAAGTCATAACTGTTGAGTGACTGAGAAAATGGCATAACCAGAAAGGTGAAGGTTCAGTGGGTCAAGCCTCCTGGAGAAGGTGGCTTTAATCAGGGATTTGAACTAAGGGAGGTCTCTGTTTTTATCTGTAGTGCTCCCGGGTGTCCAACCTGATTCTGTTAACTGGGTGTCCTTCAGCGTAAAGATGATCAAATCAGTTCTTTCTCCAGAATTCACATGTGCTATAGGGAAAGTTTGCTGTAACTGTAGATAACACAGTCCCCATGTCCAAAACTGAACTCATATTCCCACCCAAACACTGTCCTCTCGTTGACTTTCCCATTACTGTAGATAGCATCACTATCCTCCAGGTATCACAAGCCTGTAACCTTGGCATTATTCTCAACTCAACTCTCTCATTCTATCCTCATATTCAGTGTCACCAAATCCTGTCAGTTCAACCTTCCCAACATCTCTAAAATCCATTCTTTCCTCTCCATCCAAACTGCTACCATTAATCTAAACACTTATCCTATCTTGCCTTGACTATTGCATCCCAGCCTCCTACCCTCCTATCTCCCTCCACTTCAATCCATATTTCAGTCTGCTGTCCAGATCATTTTTCTAAAAAAAAGTTCAGTTCATGTTTCCCCACTCCTCAAGAACTGCCAGTGGGTTGCCATCCACCTCCAAATCAAAAAGAACCTCCTTATCATCAGCTTTAAAGCACTCAATCTCAGCTTACCCCCTCCTACCTTACCTCCCTGCTTTCCCACTACAACCCAGCCCACACATTTTGCTAGTCCAATGCTAACCTCAGTTATATCAGTTTTATCTGTCTTGCCACTAACCTCTTGTTCATGTCCTGCCTCTAGCCTCAAATGCCCTACCTCTTTATTTTCAACAAATACTCTCCTGACCTTCAAAGCCTTATTAAAAGCCCAACTCCTCCAGGAGGCCTTCCCCGACGAAGCCCTTGCACTTGGATTTTCACCCTTTATTCATTCCTCCCTCAGCCCCAAAACACTTATATACATATCCATAATTTATTTGTATTAATGTCTTCTCCCCCCTCAGACTGTAGGCTCAGGATGAGCAGGAAACATGTTTACCAGTTCTATTATAGCTTATTCTCCCAAGTGCTTAGTACAACACTCTGCACACAGCAAACAATAAATGTGATTGATTAAGTATTGCGAGTTAGGCTTTATTATTCCTGAATCTGAAACTAGAGGAGACCCCTGAGGCCTGACCCTGTAGCCAAGTTGGATTCAAGGTAGCCCTGTTGTTGTTGTCTTATGCTGTCAAGTCATGTCCGACCCACAGTGACGCCATAGACACATCTCTCCCAGAACATCCCACTTCCATCTGCAATCGTTCTGGTAGCGTAGCCATAGAGTTTTCTTGGTAAAATACGGAAGCAATTTGCCATTGCCTCCTTCCGTGCAGTAAACCTGCATCTCTGCCTTCAACTCTCTCCCCGACACTGCTGCCCAGAGCAGTTGAGTTTTGACTTGTAGCAGATTGCCTTTCACTCACTAGCCACTGCCCAAGCTAGGAATGGAATGGATAGGCCTCTGCTTGACTCTCCCTCCCGTAGTCGAGACTGGTAGAGTACTGGAAACTCTCCAGATGCAACCCTGAGAGGTTAAGGTAGCCTTAGGAAATGTGTATTATAATCATTATTATTTTTGTATTTGTTAAATACTTACTATGTGTCAAGTACTGTTTTAAGTGGTAGATACAAGTTAATCAGGTCAGTCCCTGGCCCATATGGGGGTCACAGTCCATTTAGGAGGGAGAACAGGTTTTGAATCCCCATTTTACAAATGAGTAAACTGAAGTACAGAGAAGTTAAGTGACTTGCCCAAGGTCACACAGCAGGCAAGTGCTAGAGCCAGGTTTAGAACACAGACCCTCTGACTCTTATGCCTATACTATTTCCATTAGGCCACAGTGCTCCAGTGTAAAGGGAAGAGAACTCTTTTTGCTTTGTGCAGTTCATCTTGTAGCTGGACTTCAGTATTATAAGACATAGAACATTGTTGTGAGGAAGAGGCATTTGCCTTACTTGTTAATGAGCTTTCTTTGAATGGCTTTCCTAAGAATCTTGAAACCTGCTTTGTGTTTGTTTAATTATAATACACTCTGGCACATTGACATATAATTCTTGTTCACCTGTAATTATCTTTTGTGAGACTAATAGCAGAGTTAGATTATATTTACATTGTTTTACAAAGCTCTGACTGTGACTCATAGGTGTGTTAGCACTAGTTCTGGATGACTGACCTAGATTTGTCTTAAAAATTCAGGTTTACTTTTGATAAGCCAGTTAACATATGATTTATTAACCAAACTGAAGAGGTTATGGTGTATTACATTAGACCAGCAAAGTGAGTCAATAACTATGAAAGAAAATCTCACTATGGTTACTGTGTTGAGGTCTACTAGGTGTTCAAATGAGCCTCTTACCAAGCACAGGGAGAAACTCAGTTGGAAACTTCAGTGGTTCCTTGAGAAGATTTGCAACAGGCATTTCTCCCATGCCCATGGGTATAATAATATTTTGTGTTGCAAAATATCAGAGACATAATTGTACTTCAAATGACCCTAGTCCCTCTCCCTTCTGCATCACCTATGCAATTGGATCCCTACCCTTTAAGCACTTGATATTCACCCAACCCCACAGCCCCACAGCACTTACATACATATCTGTAATTGATTTATATCAACATCTGCCTCCCCCTCTAGACTGTAAGCTCACTGTGGGCAGGAAACGTTTTTACCAACTCTGTTGTACTCTCCCAAGTGTCTTGTAGTGTGCTCTGCACACAGTCAGTGCTCAATAAATGGCACTGATTAATTGAACCAAGTTTGCATGGGCTCCATCAAGGAATCTCCACAAGTAACCAAAAATTTTCCTGGGTAATTTAGAGCTAAGAGCTGTCACTGAATTTCATTTCTTAGGCACAAAGTGTCCAATATTGCAGAAAGACAAGAACGTTTCTATAGAAACATTCAGGGCATGTCACCTTGCTCCTCAAAAATCTCAAGTGGTTGCCTATCCACCTTTGTATCAAACAAAAACTCCTCACCATTGGCTTTAAAGCTCACCATCACCTTGTCCCCTCCTACCTCACCTCCCTTCTTTCCACTACATCCCAGCCTGCACACTCTGTTTCTTCAGGGCAAACCTCCTCACTGTGCCTCGATCTCGCCTGTCTCGCCACCGACCTCTGGCACATGCCCTTTCACTGGCCTGGAACGTCTCCCTCCTCAAATCCACCAGTCACTCTCCCCACCTTCAAAACCCTACTGAAGGTGCACCTCCTCCAGGAGGCCTTCCCAGACTAAGCCCCACTTTTCCTCAGCTCCCATTCCCTTCTGTGTCATCCTGACTCACTCCCTTTGCTCTTCCCCCCTCTCTCCGCCCCACAGCACTTATGTATATATCTGTAATTCTATTTATATTGCTGTCTGTTTACTTGAATTGATGTCTATCTCCCCCCACTCTAGACTATGAGCCCGTTTTGGGCAGGGATGGTCTCTCTTTGCTGTATTGTACTTTCCAAGCACTTAGTACAGTGTTCTGTTCACAGTAAGCGCTCAATAAATACGATTGAATGAATGAATGAGTGAATGAAAGTGGAAACCCGAAGGTAGGTCAGCATGTCTTTGAGGAGACTTAGAAACCCATTGTGATACCCAATCTGGCAACAGGTTTTAGACCAACTATAATGTCCAAACTTTTTTATGCCTATGAGCCCTCTGGTATTATCTCAGATATCCATTTCCACCTTTTTGAACATTTACTTCATAGAAACTCTTTAGACTGTAAGCTCATTGTGGGCAGGGAATGTGTATGTTATATTGTTGTTTGTACTCTTCCAAGTGCTTATTGCAGTACACTGCACACAGTAAGAACTCAATAAATATGATTGATTGATTGATTACCAATGGCTTTAAGGCACTCAATCAGCTCTTCCCCTCCTACCTAACCTCTCTGATTTCCTACTACAACCCATCCCACACACTTAGCTCCTCCTCACTGTCCTGTCCCCCAGAATTTGCGGATGTGGTATACATCCCACCTGAAATGGGGGACTTCCTGAGACAAAAAACAGTCATTTGGATCAAGAGCTGCTATGCTCAGAATGCTATTCCAAAACAAATTATCTTTGATCTACTCCAACGCTTAGTAGAGTGATGCATAGTAAGTGCTTAACAAATACTGCAGTTATTAGTATTCATTCATTCATTCAATTGTATTTATTGAGCCCTTACTGTGTGCAGAGTGTTGTACTAAGTGCTTGGGAGAGTACAGTGCAACAATAAACAGACACATTCCTTGCCCACAATAAGCTTACAGCCTATTTGGGGGGAGACACACATTAATATAAAAAAATTAATTACAGATATGTGCATAAATGTTGTGGGGCTGAGAGGAGGGAAGAACAGAGGGAGCAAGTCAGGGTGACACAGAAGGGAGTGGGAGAAAAGGAAAGGAGGGGCTTAGTCAGGGAAGGCCTCCTGGAGGATATGTGCCTTCAATAAGGTTTTGAAGACGGGGGAGAGTAACTATCTGTCATATTTGAGGAGGGAGGAAGTTCCAGGCCAGAGGCAAAACATGAGCAAGGGGTTGTGTACTCGAAAAGGGAATGGAACTAAAAGGCAGTGAGGATTCGAACCCACGGTGGTGATGCAAGCAAGGAAAGTAACACTCAGAGACAGTGTTGGATAGATCAGAAAAGGGAGGAAGGTGACCGAGTGCCCGCTCACCTCCGGAGAGGTCCGAGTGACACAACGGCCCTCCTCTCCTGTTTGGCTGTGCCTTTATTTGCAACATATAGGAGAAGTAGCCAATCACAAAAGAACTCGGACAAGTGTTCAATGACAAAAGGGACTCTTCAAGCAGGCCTTATCTGTTTTGGGTAAGAAGCAATCTCCTGTCCCCCAGAATTTGGAATTTGCGGAAGTGATATACATCCCACCTGAAAAGGGGGACTTCCTGAGACAAAAACAGAGTCATTTAGATCAAGAGCTGCTATGCTCAGAATGCTGTTTTTAACAATCCCCCCTTTTGATCCCAGCAGGGCCCAGACCTTGCGGAGATCACATGTCCCTCCTCGAGGTACAAAGGTCTTCCGCGAGAAACGGCACCTCTGGGGAGCTGTAGGTCTTGTCCAAGCACTGGGTGATCTCGAGAAGGTCTTCCCATGTGAGGGGTGCTCCTGACGGGCGCAACAGCATTATCGATTGGGCTGCCTTTTGGAAACACAGCTTTAGAAGATGAACGACACAGCAAACCAGGAAAAGGGCACATATAATTGGGAGGCCAAAGGCAATGAGTCCACTGGTCAAATTTCCCAGCCAAGCAGGCATGTTCGAGAGTCCCAACCAATCCCACCAAGACCCAGAAGCGTAGTCACGCTGGGAAGGCAGGCGACCCATTTAAGTTGTGATTTTCTGAACATCAGTCTCTATGCGACTAGACTCATCCCGGTAGAAACAACAGGACTGGTTTAGGACCACACAGACCCCGGGCGAGGAGTAGGTCTAAGGCCATTCGGTTCTGTAGGGCCACACGGGACAGGGAACTCACCTCCGACTGAAGGGCGGTGATGACGTCTCCTGTGTAGCTGGCTAACAGACGGAGCTCAGCAGAGAGATTGAAAAGGGAGCGAGAGAGACTTTCCATGCCCACAGTGGGGAAAAAGGCCAAAAGCAAAGGCATGCCATCCATAAAAAGAGAGGTTTTGATGTACAGACAGTCCTGGCACAATAACCCCTAGGGCACAAATTCCAGGATTCTCAGTTAAATTGCTGAGGGTCCTGTGCTCCATAGAGAATCGGGCAATTCTCCAAGTTCAGTGGTCCTCGGGGAGTTTCTTGGTGCCTGGGCTACCAGGACCTTAGCTGCATTGTCCTGTTTCATAGTCTCTACATGACGAGCAATCCCTCTGAGTTCGGTAAGGGGCTTAGAACTCCATCTGGGAATAAATTTATCAAAATAATTAGAAAACTTCCCTTGTTTAACAAAGGCGGTAGCCAGAGCCCTGACATCCCAATCATTATCCAAATTCAACTGTACTAAAGTCTCAGCCGCTTCACTTAATCGATTAAAGAATTCATCTGAGGTGTCTATGTCCTTCTGCCTCAGCCCATTAAAGGAATCCCAATCAGGAGGTTTTTCTACCTATCTCCTGAATGGCGATTAATAGGGTCTGATGAGCCTGTGTAAGGCACTGCCAGTCTCCTTCTACATTCAAGTTCCAATTAGGATCCGCAACTGGCCAAGCCACACGGGGCTGGCCTTCACCTTCTAATCTTACGGTCTGGGCGCGTATACGCTGTCTCTCATCTCTAGTAAAAAAAAAGTTCCAACAGCTCCTCTACATCTGCCCAGGTTGGAGAATGGGTCCTAAAGATGCCCCAAAGTCGTCTATGGACCTCCGAAGGATTTTGGGCGAAGGGAGGAGTATTCTGTTGCCACAACAACAGTGTCTGGGGCTGGAATGGGATATGGGAAGGAAGGGAAGTAACCATTAACTGTCCACGCTCAACAGGGATCTGTTGATGAGATACCTGTACCGGGGCCATGACTGCGGGAGGTGTATGCACCGGTGGGAGGTAGGACGATGGGGAAGGGCTAAGTGAGGGGGCAATGGGCAACTGAGGATATAGTCCAGGTGGCTGAGGAGAACTGCACCCAAGAATAGACGTTTTAGGGGTGGCTAGTGCTTCTGGAACACTGGCAGGATTTTCTCTTGTTCCCGCCTCAGCCCATAAATACCAGTAACACATATCCCCGGCACGAGAGACACATAGGATCTCCTGGAGTCTTTTGAGAATTTGAGGATCAAACGAACCTCCTTCAGGCCAGATATAATGGCCGGTTTGATCTTGAAACTGGGTCCATACTTTATGACACTGCAAGAATTTTTTTTTCTCGTCATTCCTTTTTGTACCGGAAGGACACCCTCGTCCCACAACTTCTGCAGTTTAGTTAAACACTCATTAGACTTACTGTGACCTGACCCCATAATGATCAACGGTCCCGCCTAAATGATTAGGATCCTGGGATGTCTCCCAGACCCTACCCTGGGACGTCTCCCAGACCCTGGGACGTTTCCCAGACCCTAGTGAAACGTCTTTCACTAGAAACCCTCCAACCCTACACCGGGAGGAGAACCCTTTCCCTATTTCCGGGAAAGAAACATCACTTACCCGCTCTCTGACGGGTGCTCCTAATTAAGCAGAACCAGGTCAAAGGAGGGAGGGAGGATCCGGGCCCTAAAAGCGGATCCCTTAGACTTATGATTGAGCGCTAGGTGGATTCACCGTCCCCTCTCTGATCCATTCTGCGTTGAAGTTGGTCACGGCACGAGGGTCCCTTCGTGGTCGCCAAGAAACTGTACTCGAAAAGGGAATGGAACTAAAAGGCAGTGAGGATTCGAACCCAAGGTGGTGACGCAAGCAAGGAAAGTAACACTCAGAGACAGTGTTGGATAGATCAGAAAAGGGAGGAAGGTGACCGAGTGCCCGCTCACCTCCGGAGAGGTCCGAGTGACACAACGGCCCCCCTCTCCTGTTTGGCTGTGCCTTTATTTGCAACATATAGGAGAAGTAGCCAATCACAAAAGAACTCGGACAAGCGTTCAATGACAAAAGAGACTCTTCAAGCAGGCCTTATCTGTTTTGGGTAAGAAGCAATCTCCTGTCCAAGCAAGCCTTATCTGTTTTGGGTAAGAAGCAATCTCCTGTCCCCCAGAATTTGGAATTTGAGGATGTGATATACATCCCAGCTGAAAAGGGGGACTTCCTGAGACAAAACAGAGTCATTTAGATCAAGAGCTGCTATTCTCAGAATGCTGTTTTTAACAGGTTGGAAACGAGATAGGTGAGATGGAGGCACAGTGAGAAGGTTAGTATCAGAGAAGTGAAGTGTGTGGGCTGGGTTGTAGTAGGAGAGTAGTGAGGTGAGGTAGGAGAAGGCAAAGTGATGGAGTGCTTTAAAGCCAATGTTGAGAAGTTTTCGTTTGATGTGGAGGGGGATGGGCAACCACTGGAGTTTTTTGAGGAGTGGGGTCACATGTCCTGAATGTTTTTGTAGAAAAATGATCCAGGCAGCAGAGTGAAGTATAGACTGGAGTGGGGAGAGGCAGGAGGCTGAGAGATCAGCATGGAGGCTGATGCAGTAATCCAGGGGGAATAGGATGAGCGATTGTATTAACGTGGTAGCAGTTTGGATGGAGAGGAAAGGGAGGATTTTAGTGATTAGGATTAGTAGCAATATTAGGAGGAGGAGGAGGAGGAGGAGTAATATGGTTGGTATTACTAGGTTTAATGTCCCAGAGAGTCTGGGATTTTGGTGACAATGGAGCATCAAACTACTTTACCAAGTCAGAGGTCTCTAGTAAATCTAGTTTTTAGATGGACAACTCATCTTCTCAAGCAGTTTCACCTGTAGGTATATCAGATTGCAACACAAGATTACCAGCACCATTCAGTTCATTAGCATTATCTCCAGTGCTCACCTAGAGATAGCTTTGCTGGGTGGGTTGCATGAGAACAATGGGTCATAGTGGGACCCCCAAGGAGCTGGGTAGATAATCAATCAAAGATGTTAAATAGAAACTAGGAGGATAGAATATCTTTTAAAGAGCCTCAAAAAGATGTGATGGAGCAGGCAAAACAACAGTGAACTTTTAGGCTCTTAATGAGGAGCAGGAAAGTAGTTCTGAAACATCAATAACCCCTCCTCCTTCTCCAAGTTTCCCATTGCCTCATGACTAGGACCAGACACCAGAAAACCTAGGAGAGGTTCAGGGAAAGGAGAAGCAAAGTTGTGTTGACACTACATTTGTGATTCTTATCTAGCTTAGACTGGGCCCTGCTGGGTTCCAGCCTTACTATTTGGTCCTGCAGACTTCCAAGAGGTCATTCTAGGGAAAATAAATGACCTTCTACAATGAAATTTGGGAAATCTAATGGGCCAGTTACATTTATAATCCACTGTGACTGTCCCCATGGAGGAGGGTGTGTGAGTGGCTGCGTGTATGTGTACTATCCGGGAAATGGGGAGATGGACCTCATGAAAACCCCCAAATTGGGCAAAAACACCCAGAAAAGTCCCTGTGAACATCTGGGGAAGTCCTCACAGGCTGGTCCTGAATGCTGGGAGGAGCCCTGCCCTCTTCAGAGCTGGGAGTCATCAGACATCTGGTGACTCAATCATCTCTTCTGGGGACTCAGAGCCCCTCCCCAGAAACTCTGGCCCGCAGGAAGGCCCAGGATTTTTCATCTCCAGGAGAGAAGAGAGTCCCTAAGGAGTGGACAGGAAACAATGAAGTGCTAAAGCCTGAAGCCAGTGAGACCCAACCAGCAGAATGGAGAATGAAGACCCCGGGTAGGCTGGTACAAGGTGTGAATGTCAAGTGTGCATGCATCATGAAGGCAGCCGGTGTGTACAGGTGAGTAGCTTAGCCAGTCTCTTGGTTCCCTTGGTAGGGCTCTCTCTCCTCTTCCTCTTGTCCTTGCTGGTTGCTGCTGCTCTATCTAAGGGATCAGACTCCATAGTTAGCCTGCTTCTCTAACCATGGGGCCCACTAGCTGGCAAATAACCCTTAGCGTAACCAATCCGTGACTTTCTGCCTATTGAATCTGAGCACCGGGGATAGTCGCCGTGGGCGGGAGTCCTTATATCATTCAAGGCAAAAGTGACCTTAGAATTCTAGTAAATGACCATGTGGACATTTCTCTTGGTCTTTTCTACAGACTAACCTTTATAATCATCATCATAATCATCAATGTCAGTGTCATCATCACATATGTATTTTTCCAGCTGATAAATCCTTTATAGTTCCCAAGGCTATTTAGAACCAAGGCATAAAGCAAAATGGAGTTCTTCGAGATACCTCACTAAAAAAAAATGACTGCCCCATTATATTGGAGGTTGATATCAGTAATCATGTGTTAATATATATATGACCTCTCTTTAGTCTCACCAGTTTAAATATATCAACTGGCAATATTTAGAAAGTCTCGGCTTGTTCAGGGGTAGTTATTGTTACTCTTGCTCCTAACCACAATTTATTTGGAATGGGCACAGGTGAACTGATCACTGCTGTTAAAAAATAGGCAACAGGACATTAGTTTTATCCTGTAATAGATGGTGTGTCCAGCTGTAGTTGCTGTAGAAAGGAGGTTGAATGTTAATTAGGTGTCAACGGTAATTATGGTGATTATGTTTTTGAATAGCTATTGGAAATAGCTAGATCCTCTTCTAAAATGTGTTGTGAATGACATTTTAATAGTTTTAAAGAAAAAAGAAAAGCAGCCTTTTCCTAAGGAAATTACAGTGAGATAGAATTGTAGTAAAATAGATTTCTTAACAAAGAACTGCAACAATAACTCCAATAGTTAACCATCAAAGTATATAGTACGTGTTGAGGAAAATCCTGAAAAAGAATTTTGAGACAAGATACCTTGTTAAAAAAGAAAATGCAATGAAGTGTAACCCCTTGCTTGATTTTGAATTTGGCTAGTACCTAAGAAATGGTGAACCATTTCTATTTGTCTTCAGAATGTAGCTAATTCAGGTTTTTGGCCAATTCATTTTTTGGCATATCCACTGCTAAACATATTAATATTCTCTAAATTGAAAATACTAACTGGTACCATTTGCTACAAGACACTCTATTTGCACTCATCAAACCTACAAATTGCAGCCCCAAAGTAAAACCCAAATAAAGAGGCATCTCTTTGGATTTTTTAATTAACTAATGAAAAACAATAATTCCATCATTTTCTATTGTAATGGGTAGCTGTCCATGTCCAGGCTTCTGTGAATTCAGTAATGTCTGCCTCCCCGTGTAGATTGTAAGCTCCATGTAGGCAGGGATCATGTCTAGCAATTCTGTTGTATTGTACTCTCCCAAGATCATAGTACAGTGCTCTGCACACAGTAAGCTCCCAATAAATGCCATTGATTGCTTGACTGAGAACATAAATATCCTTACAAGAACACACAGGAAATGAGCACAGGATATTCATTTTTAAAACTCTGAACCTGCTCATGTCTAATTCTAGTAGAATTTGTTTACTTCCTTGCTTTCTATGCACTTATCAAGATAACAGTTATTGAGGTCATTGTCATATTTAATAATAATGTTGGTATTTGTTAAGCGCTTACTATGTGCCAAGCCTGTTCTAAGCGCTGGGGTAGATTGAAGGTAATCAGGTTGTCCCACGTGGGGCTCACAGTCTTCATCCCCATTTTACTGATGAAGTAACTGAGGCACAGAGAAGTTAAGTGACTTGCCCAAGGTCACACAGCTGACAGTGGCAGAGCTGGGATTAGAACCCATGACCTCTGACTCCCAAGCCCGTGCTATTTCCACTAAACCATGTTGAGATTTGGAGATGGTTGTGCTTCCTGTGCTACAGAACAGAGAGGCTCGTGTAGTAGCATCTCCTAGTAGATAGAGCATGGGCCTGGGAGTCAGAGGACATGTCTTCTAAACCCAGCTCCACCACTTGTCTGCTACGTGACCTTGGGCAATTCAATTCACTTCTCTGTGCCTCAGTTACCTTATCTGTAAAATGGGGATTAAGACTGTGAGCCCCCTGTGGGACAGGGACTGTGTCCCTAATTACCTTGCATCTACCCTAGTGCTTAGAACAGTGCTTGGCACATGGTAAACCCTTAACAAATACCATAATCATTATTATTATCATTCACAATACAGCAACAAACAGACACGTTTCCTGCCCACAACAAGCTCACATTCTGGAGGGGGAAACAGGCATTAATATACATAAATAAATAAATTCTAGATATATACATATGTGCTGTAGGGATGGGAGGGAGAATGAATGATTAGACTGCAAGCCCGTCGATTAGACTGTAAGCCCATCAAAGGGCAGGGACTGTCTCTACCTGTTACCAATTTGTACATTCCAAGTGCTTAGTACAGTGCTCTGCACATAGTAAGCGCTCAGTAAATGCTATTAAATGAATGAATGAAGGGAGCAAGTCAGGGTGATGCAGAAGCGAGTGGGTGAAGAGAAGAGGAGGGCTAAGGGAAGGCTTCTTGGGAGGAGATAATTATAATAATGTTGGTATTTGTTAAGTGCTTACTATGTACAGAGCACTGTTCTAAGCGCTGGGGTAGATACAGGGTCATCAGGTTGTCCCACATGAGGCTCACAGTTAATCCCCATTTTACAGATGAGGTAATTGAGGCACAGAGAAGTGAAGTGACTTGCCCACAGTCACACAGCTGAGAAGGAGATGGGCCTTCAATAAGGCTTTGAAGAGGGGAGACTATCTGTCTGAGGATGGAGGCCAATCCAGGCTAGAGGTAGGATGTGGGTGAGAGGTTGGCAGTGAGATAAGTGAGATTGAGGTACAGTGAGAAGGTTAACATTAGAGGTATGAAGTGTGTGGGCTGGGTTCTAGTAGGAGAGTAGCAAGGTGAGGTAGGAGAGGGCAAGGTGATTAAGTGCTTTAAAGCCAATGGTGAGGAGTTTTTATTTGATGCGGAGGTGGATGGACAACCACTGGAGTTTCTTGAGGAGTGAGGAAAAAAGGTCTGAAGGAAAAAGAGCAAGGCAGCAGAATGAAGTATGGATTGGAGTGGGGAGAGACAGGAGTCAGGGAAATCAGCAAGGAGGCTGATATATTAATCAAGGTGGGATAGGATAAATGCTTGTATAATGTGGTAGCAGTTTGGATGGAGAGGAAGTGGTGGACTTTAGCAATGTTGGGGCAGATTAGGACTATGAGCCCCATGTTGGACAGGCACTGTGTCCAATCTGATTAATTTATATCTACTCCAGCACTTAGAAGAGTACTCGACACATAGTAGTCACTTAGCAAGAACCATAATTATTATTAGGAGTTAATAATGGGAGCGATCTTTAGTTTGCCATAGAACCTCTCAATTGTTATAATGCCTTTTCCCAGCTTCTGTGCCTCTGTCCAACTGACCTCTCATAAAAACACCAACCAGTCCTAAATTCTAGACTACTTCTCCCTTGTTTAACTCTTTTTGATGTAAATGGTGTATACCAGTATTTGTCAGTGTTTTTGTCCTTAGAGTGATCTGAGTTGCTCTATGCTCAGACTATCATTCATCCCTCCCTGGACATCTGCCACTTTGGGACTATGGAATTTCTGCTTTGGATGCCAGAATGTACATTAGAGTTCACTTAGGAGCTTAGAGTAGAGTGTAATGGCACTGTTACAATGAAATAAGATGCCACTCATGATGCATAAATAATGATAACTGTGGTACACCCAGTTCTAGAAAATGAGGGTTGTGTTTTATGAAAACCCTTCATTAAGGAAAAATCACGCTGTGGTAGTCACCTGTTTTGATGCCAAGTCCATGTGCACAAATTGTTTCTTTCTGCACGGGGGCACTGCATTGTTGGAAGAACATTTCCTAATTCTAGTGAAAACACGTTATGGCGGAATTGAGTGTTCTTATCAAGTGCTTGTCCCCATGCCACACACCATTCCTCCAAACCCAACCTTCACCCCACTGTTACTTCAACATGCAAGCCCCACCATCACTAACAGCTGTTAGGTGTTTGGCAGTTCAGATTTCCCTGTTGGTTCAATCACTCAATCTGTGGTATTTATTGAGCACTTACTGACCTACGTACTTGGGAGTACAATACCGTGGAGGTGGTAGACATACTTCCTGCCCAAAAGGAATTTGCAATCTAGAAGAGACATATGTACAAATAAGTTACAGATAAGGGAAATGGATATGCACAAATGTGCTGTAAACACTAGAATGTAAGCTCATTGTGGCAGGGAATGTGTCTACAAACTCTGCTATATTGTACTCTCCAAAGTCCTTAGTACAGTGTTCTGCACATAGTGAGCACTCAATAAATAGGATTGACTGATTCCTGGGGGTGATTATCAAGTACTTAGGGGGTTACCAAAGTAGTTCTCAAAATCTGCTCAAATTGAAAGAGTGCAAGTAGAGATTCCAGATCATGGAAGTCAGTGATATAATCAGCAGTTTGACAGAACCATGAAGCAATTGTCCTCCATGACCCCCTGGCAACTTTTCCAAGCCTGTTATAGGAGTTCTGCCACCCCAACTTGAGAAACACTATGTTTAGGATAAGTACAGGAGTCTCTAAAACAATAATCTGACACCTTCCAGATATTACCAGCCACTCCTGTTCCAACAACCATATGGTCCATTGGTTTTCTTGGGTGACTAAACTTGGTCATGAGATAAACCTGGTCCTCCTCAACCTCTCAGCTGCCTTTGACACCGCTGACTACTTCGGGAAACATCCAATCTTAGCTTCAGTGACATTGTTCTCTGGTTCTCTTCCTATCTTTTTTCTATTTCTGGCACTCCTTCCATTGCTGTAGTGCCAGATTGATCTCTGTAGCAATGCGTTCCCAATAGTACAGTGCTATACCAAACTATTTAGCATTATGGTAATCATTAGTATTTACTGAGCACATACTGTGTGTAGAGCACTGTACTAAGTGTTTGGGAGAGTATAATGATGATGGTATTTGTTAAGCATCTGCCATGTGCCAAGTACCATTCCAAGCTCTGGAAAAGATACAAGGTAATCAGGTTGTCCCACGTGGGGCTCACAGTCTTAGTCCCCATTTTACAGATGAGGTAAATGAGGCACAGAGAAGTAAAGTGACTTGCCCAAAGTCACACAGCTGATAGGTGGCAGAGGCGGGATTAGAATGCATGACCTCTGACTCCCAAGCCTGTGATTTTTCCACTAAGCCATGCTGCTCCTCTGTGCAATTGCTCCTTTGTGCAGTAAAGTTGGTAGGCATGATCCATGCCCACAATGAGTTTATAGTCTACAGGGAGAGACAGTCATTAAAATAAATTACAAATAGGGGAAAGTCCTCATGATGCTTATTCTGCCCTCCTGACTTGCATGTATTTTCATTTTGCCATTCAACTACTGCTTAATTACATAGCTGTCCTTCATTCTACTCATGTGTCCTTCCTGCTAGATTCTCAGGCTACTGAATGATAAAGTCTGATTTTCTCTGTTCTTAAAGTCCCTCACAGTGCCCAGGGAAGTAGTAGGTATGCAGGGCACTTAATTTTTAATTGACCACAATGAGATATTTTCCTAATTTCTCATAATTATTGCATGTGTGATGTTTTGAGAAATAGAAACTTTTGAGAAATTTAAAATTAAAATATTTTAGCTATCCTTATGAAAGCAAAACTCTTGAAAAATGGATCCGGTCTGTGAAAAATACTGCAAAGTGTTCATCTAGAAATTTAAATGACTTTCTTTATTTGAATTCAAAAGCTCATATCCTGATATGACTGGAACATCTTCTAGTAGTCAAGTCAATTCTATGGGCTTCATTTGTGTAGCCTTTCACAGTTAAATCTGATAATGCATATAAAATAACAGCTCATATTATAAGCATTTGCCATGAAATAATTTTAATGTCTCAAAGAAAATCATGTGCTAGTTACATTATGGCTTTAATTTTTTTTTTAATTGATCCCCATTACCTCCCATCAAATTCAGTGAATCATCATGTTTCAACAATAGGTGTCGCTGATCTATTGATTTCTACTGTACATCTCTCCAGTAACTATTCACCAATGCTTCGAGTGACCTTTGATCAGCAATGCTGAATTAGGGGTATTGTCTTAATTGAAGTAATCAAAAAATAATTGCGGAAGAACGCTAAAGAAAAAGAGAGAAGCACACTAAGGCTCATATAATGGCATAATCAGTTGAAACAAACTGGTAGAGGGATTAGAGATTGACTAGTTTTGATCAAAATGATTTTCCTTTTCTTCACTAGAATGAGTTATGAGGACCAAGAACAGGAGGACCAGTAGAACAGCAGTACTTAAAAAGAACTTTAAACAGAGGAGGAGGAACAGTCTAAAAGGATTCATTTATGCTGTTATCATGAATGACAGTGAGTAACTATTGTGAGCAGAGCACCAAACTAGGCACTTGGGGAACATACAAAAAAAAAGCAGCGTGGGAAGCAGCATGGCTCAGTGGAAAGAGCACGGGCTTGGGAGTCATAGGTCATGGGTTCGAATCCCGGCTCTGCAACTTGTTAGCTGTGTGACTGTGGGCAAGTCACTTAACTTCTCTGTGCCTCAGTTACCTCATCTGTAAAATGGGATGAAGACTGTGAGCCTCACGTGGGACAACTTGATTAACCTGTGTCTACCCCAGTGCTTAGAACAGTGCTCTGCACATAGTAAGTGCTTAAATAAAAAAAAAGCAAAAGATACAATCCCTGCTGCACTTTAGGAGTTTACAGTCCAATGCAAATTGACACAATATATGTTAGATAAAATAAAGAATAGATACACCTGATAAGCACAAACAAATAAATAGATAGGAAGATGTCAAATAAACAGATATAGGCATAAATGGTATGTCATAACCAGGAAAGTGGGACAGTAATAATAATAATAATGTTGATATTTGTTAAGCGCTTACTATGTGCAGAGCATTGTTTTAAGCACTGGGGTACATAAAGGATAATCAGGTTGTCCCATGTGAGGCTCACAGTCTTCATCCCCATTTTACAGATGAGATAACTGAGGCACAGAGAAGTGAAGTGACTTGCTGACAGTCACACAGCTGACAAGTGGCAGAGCCGGGATTCAAACCCATGACTTCTGACTCCCAAGCCCGGGCTCTTTCCACTGAGCCACACTGTTTCTCTAGCCACCTGAACGCGAAGACAGGAGCTGATGAAGAGTGGGCATGCCAGGCAGGGGGTAAGGCATGAGCAGTGAGTCGCAACTGGAAGAGTTATGAAGTAGTTTGTTTGAGGCTAGTAAAAATGTACTGGTCAATAGCAAGAGCAGAGGGCAGAGCAGATAAAGAGGGAGTCAGTTGATGGAGAGCTGTTAAGAGCTTTCACCTGAAGGTGGAAAGGAGAAAAGTAAATTGAACAATGAGAGAATGATTGATTTCACAAGAAAATAGAATGGTTGTGCATAAGAACCTGAGATAGAGAGGCACAGTAGAGAGCAGTGTTTAAAATACACTTCCAGTTTTGGAGGTAGACGGTTCCACCCTTTCTTTAGTGATTGGGAGAGATAAGAAAGACTCCAGGAAAGGAAAAAAGAGAAGACAAACACAGACACACACACTACAAAAGACTCTGCCATTGGTTTTTAGAGCAAGATTAATTTGATTGTCAGATTCTGTTATGGAGCTAATATTGTGAATACAATAATGATTTTATGTGGGAAGCAAAGTAAAGAAGGCAATTACACAGTGGTTTAATAACAGCTTCTGCTGGCTAGATATCTAAAACTTAAAATACAGTTGACAGTAATTAGTTTAATTTTTAAAAACAAAAAAAGATGTTAAATATCTATAGAAAAATACAATAGAAATACATTTGATGAATTCTTAGTCTAGAGTGTTTTTATTATTCACATTGTGATTTTTCTGATCGCCACTTGTGATCCAAGTACTGTGTATAGAAATTGAAGAAAGTAAAAATGCTGAAAATGAGCAAAGGACATTCTTAAACATGATGAAAGCACTGGAGATTTGAAAATCCAAGGTTGTTATTTAAGATGAACCTCAGAAGTATTGTGAATGTTTAAATTGATTACTACAGTTTATAAAGCCTACTTACGCTAAGCCTAGCACCTAAGACTCTGTCCATTACCTTGTAATTAAACTCCCTTGTTATATTGTCTCCACTACCAATTGACTTGTTCCTCATCTCCAGAAATAATTTATTTTGACTGGGTGGTGAGGGAGAAACCAGTCACTCAACCCAATTCATATTAACTTCCAGTTAATTCCATCCAATATCATTCAGTTAGGAGTAATGTGACTTTTTTTCTTTTAATATTCTGTTCTTCCTTTGCATGGAGAGAGGGAGATAGAATTTCTGCAAGGGGTCTTTTTAACCAGTGGGGGTATTGCAAAATATCAATCCAGAGGATAGGTGTAACCTATGGAACATTCCTCAATTCCTAATCTAGAAGGGAGTTGTGCCCATTACCCGACCTGCTCTGTCCCTGCCTGCTTTACTGAGGCTACCAACAACACTGCCAATTAGTGCCAATTGTGATTTTCATCATCCTGCCAGGAACCAGCTGCAACCACTCCCTAGTTTGTTCCACACAGACCAGTGAACATCCAGTGGGGAGGAATAAATTTGACCACTATCATTTAGCCTCAATTTGCACAAGTGACCTGAAGGTAAAGCACACAATAACCATAAACATCCCATGTAGAGGTAACCAGGCCTTGGGTCATAGGGATTTTGATAATGATTATGTACTGGTTCTAGAAGATTAAAGCAGTGAGCTCATTCAGGAAATAATTAATTAGGGCAGTCTCAAAGAGAAGATGAATGATTCTTTCCTGTTTTCTTTAATTGGCTCAGAATCTATTTCATTCAATAGTATTTATTGAGCACTTACTATGTGCAGAGCACTGTTTCAGAGAACAGTGCAAACATTCTGATTATTCCCTTTTCTTGAAAGTGTGTAGAAGGTATTTGTTCCATCACTCTAACTTTAAAATGATACATTAGTATGGAAAGGGAGAAGCACTGGTTTAGTTACACACTGGTGTGTACCCACACTCTGCTTTCTTTCAGAAATCCATCCAAGTAAGTTAGCAGCTGTGTTATCTCAGTATCGTTCTGTTTTTGTGTTGTGTAACTAGGCTGTAAGCAGAGACTTAATCTATATTCTCTGTGTACTCTGTTATCGACAAAAATAGGGAGGGTTCATTTAGTGGATGAAGAGACTAAAGACTCTGAGAGAACGGGTCAAAGAACAGAAAAGTAAGAAAGCGGCGAGCAGCCCACTCACCCCAGCAGGGTACAACTAACTGCAGCACACCTTCCAGGCTGCCCTGCCAGCTTTATTGGTATGGCGGAACCGATGCTGGCGCAGGGCGTCCAATTGGGGCTAGGCACACGTGGCAACAGTAGCCAATCAGTAAGCACTTCCGTGATCACGTCACACCCGACCAGCCCGCACAAAAGTGGCGCACGTGGACGTGGTTTGAAAACTGGAGCGCGTGCAAAGTTTGAATGGGTCACGTGACACGGAGTCATCTTGCAGTTCACGGCACGGAGTCATCTTGCAGTTCACGTGACACAGGTCACGTGACAGGGGCTTGAGGCTGGCCTCACCAACGCCATCTTGATTTGGTCCGCAACAGCTCCTCAATGAATGAACACAAAAGTATTTTGATCTAGCCAGTTCCCCTAAGGACAAAAAATAACCGATGACATATGGAAACGCCAACTTGCTCATTTGATTTCCTTTTCAATATAAAGAGTTGATCTCTGCATACTCATAGACCAAGTAGTCAACATTAACGATATTTAGAAACTGGACTAAGCTAAATAATTTCAGAGCACTTTAAATGCATTTGATTAGTTAACACACACAACTGCAGTAGAATTCAGAAAATCTGAGTGGGTGCTATTGGCATGTTGAGCAGCAAGTTTTATAAAAAAGGTCCATCTGCTTACCAGTAAATATGCTAATCTTCTAAAATGTCAGACTAGTGGATTCTGAGGTTATTTTCGTTAGTCTTTGTATGGATATTTTATTGAATTGTTTAAAAATAAACCTTCTGCCCACATCCCTACTTTGAGGATGTCGTACTTAAATGAATATTTTAAAATACTTTGTGTTTGATGCCACTATCAACAAGGGCAGCATCCAAACTGTCCTTACAAGGCCTGGTTGGGCATTTCTTATCAAATAAACCCTTTTATCAAGGTTACACGTGGACCGGTGCATGACACCATGAAGCCAGTCTGACTTTATGGCTAGGAATTCTCCTCTTTGGTGAATTCTCCAAAGATTGACCATTTTCAAGATGGCTTTACAAAGCTAGTGTTCCCTTTGTCAGGTGTACTAAGGCTTGGTTCCGGAGTTGCTAAGAGAAGAGGGAAAGGGAGAGGAGACAGAGTGGGACTCCCTCTGCTGTCAGGTCAGGGGTGGGTGGTGGGGGGTTCAGAGCAATGTGTCTCTCATTTCCCAGGCAATTCATTTGGGTTCCATGAAGGATTGTGGTCATTTTGAACTACAATCCATTTATCTGGCAAAATCCTTCAAGATGACTAGATAAGCTGCTTCAAGCTCTTGCTGCCTCATCTACTGTCTAAGTGGTTTAATGAACTACATTAATCACTGATCTAAAGACAAGGGTTTCAGAGCCAGAGAAGATGGAGGTGGGACATTTTTGTGAGTCTGGCTTCTACACCTCCTGCGATGACCTCTCTGACCCTTCCTCTGACCCCGCCCCACATGGTGTCGAGAGATGCTTGTAAATCCTATCAAATATACCCTAAAAATTTGTACTTGTATCATGTAACCTTTACTTGTAGCTGAAAAGGAGGAAAAAATAGTTTGCTTCTCTCTGGAAAAGCCTCCATAGTCTCCATAAAGGCTATTGTCCACAGAGAAGCCTCGATGGGTTCTGGAACCTCTCATCCCCTGTGCCCACCCCCACCTCCCCCGTGAGGCTGGGTATAGCATAAGGGCTCCAGTCTGGGATGTGGAGAGTATAAGAGCACCCTGTGGGAGGGAGAAGAGAGAGTTTGAGGAGCCCAGCACTATCCTAAGGATTTCCTAGGTTCCCTGAAAGCTTTGTTGAGCTCTATGATTTAGTTCAGGCATCTTCACAGTCATATTCAACTTGCCACTTCCTTTCCCACAACCCCTCGCCTCCTGCAGTTTCTGATATCCCTTTATGTAGAGCTTCTGTTTTTGTTACAGAAAGAGCTTGGAAGTGGTAGTCGGGAAACCTGGGAAACAGAGCACCTGCTGTCATGAGAAGCAAAATAGAATAGGTGCTGAGTGGATAGAGCATAGGCCTGGGAGTCAGAAGGTCATGGGTTCTAATCCTGACTCTGCCACCGTCTGCTGTGTGACCTTGGGCAAGTCATTTCACCCCTCTGTGCCTCAGTTACCTCATCTGCAAAATGGGGATTGAGACTGTGAACTCTATGTGAGACAGGAACTGTGTCCAACCCAATTTGCTTGTATCCACCCCAGCACTTAGTACAGTGTCTGGCACAGAGTAAGCACTTAACAAATACCATAACTATTATTATTACTGTCAGGGTGAATGAGATTTAGTTTTTTCTTACTTGTTTTTCCAGAAACTCATTTGATTAGGTTTCTTTTTAACAAATGAATGTCCTCCCTTAGCTTTGTTACTGCAACCTCCTACCTATCTTTGGTTTTAACTGAATTATTTAACTATACTGTAAGGATCATGTCATATGTTAGAACAATAAAGGCTGTGAAATGGTATGTGAGGGTGTTCTTTGCTTCAGAGTACCTATTTTTGTCAGACCCTGGGGTCACTGCTACTTCATTTCAGAAACATTTTGTCAGAATTGTATTTCATAGCTGAACAATTTTTAAAAATGAAGGTAAATTAACTCTGGGTTGCTTTCTGTAGGGAGAAAAAAATCATGTTGCTTTGGGCAAAGGTTCAGTTTCAAATATGTTTAAAATAATTTTAAAACATACATCTGTAAACACTATCCTTGCTGGTTGCACCTATCTTGAGCCTGTTTTCTCGTGAAGAAACCATGTGTAAAGTAGTGTTCTTCCAGTATTTCCAGATTTAAAGATGATCTCATGCTATTTATTTGAAAGTATTAGGTAAAATGGCATATTCTTCAGCTTGAGTATTGCAAACCCCACAAAAATGAAAGCTTTAAATAATCTCTTACCCAAATTTTATGTACTGCTTTTCTGAAAATAAGTACATGGCTTACTTTGCATTGTTTACTCTTATAAGATGCATGATTTCTTTGTTGGACCATCTTGTGAGTGTCAGATGTATTCTAATTACAACACCAAGGCCATTTTATGCCTAAATTTTAAAAAAAATGTAGATCATTTTCTCAATCTATGAAACATGTAACAGCAATCACAGTGACATTCATTAGGTGTGAAAAAGTGTATTAAGTGCTGGGAAGAATGCAAGGATAACAATCTCTGTTCCACCACTTGTCTGCTGTGTGAGCTTGGGTAAGTCACTTCACTTCTCTGGGCCTCAGTTCCCTCATCTGTAAAATGGGGATTAAGGCTGTGAGCCCCATGTGAGACATGGACTGTGTCCAACCTGATTATCTTATATCCACCCCAGATAATAATAATAATGATGGCATTTATTAAGCACTTACTATGTGCAAAGCACTGTTCTAAGCCCTGGGGGGTGGGGAGGGGTGATACAGGGTGATCAGGTTGTCCCACGTGGGGCTCACAGTCTTAATCCCCATTATACAGATGAGGTAACTGAGGCACAGAGAAGTTAAGTGACTTGCCCAAAGTCACACAGCTAAGTGGTGGGGCTGGGTTTAGAACCCACGACCTCAGACTCCCAAATCCATGCTCTTTCACTGAGCCACGCTGCTTCCCAGATCTTAGTACAGTGTCTGGCATATATTAAGCTCTTAACAAATATCATTAAAAAAATAAAAATTCAGATCTGGTCCCTGGCCTAAGGCTGGAGGGGATAGGAAAGGACAGACTTCAGCAACAGCAACCACAGTCACACAATAGAAAGATTAGCAGCACATTACTCTTTGGAGGGAATATAGTTCATGAGCTCCTTATCACTTTAGGCAGAGCCAGTCTTGACTGAAACTTGATCACAAGTTGTTAAAAAAGTAGGTTCCTGCCTGCCCACTTTGATTTAGATCAAGGATTTTAGCAGTTGTCTTTTCTTCCATTAATGCAGAAAGCATAGTAAATTACAACCTCTGTCTTCATATTTCTCTTGTGCCAATCTATAGTGAGACCTTATCAGGATAATCCAAGCAAACACAGTTTTCCCTCTGTTTTCAGGAATAAAGTTAAAGCTTTGTCATGGCCTCAATGGTGTAACTAATTATCTCAATTCTCCACTTCTTTTTGCTGGGGTAGTCTTGACTGAATCTGTCCTCAGGTCTTTGAGGAAGATTCTATGATCAAATGGCTCAAACACTGGTTTATCAAAATAATGAGCTGAGTCCGGGAATTCATTCATTCAATCGTATTTATTGAGCACTTACTGTGTGCAAACCACTGTACTAAGTGCTTGGGAAAGTACAATACAGCAATAGAGACATAATCCCTGCCCACATGAAGCTCGCAGTCTAGAGGGAGGGGAGACAGACATCAATACAAATAGACATCAATATAAATAAATAAAATTACAGATACACATAAATGCTGTGGGGCAGGGAGAGGGGGCAGGGAAGAGCAAAGGGAGCCAGTCAGGGTGACGCAGAAGGAAGTGGGAGGTGAGGAAAAGTGAAAAACTTCCTCTCCCTTTATGTACTACTATGCCACTTGTCACATCTCATCTTGCGCTAGAAGCTTCATTTCTGCTAGATTTCTTATTGGGCTCCGCTGTTATCCCAAAATCGTTGGGGTTAAACCCATGCCTTGCATGAATCTGATCTTTGTATCCCTCTTTCTGTCTCAAGTGGAATTTTATCCATGGCTATGATTACTCTATAACTATTCTTAGTGTATGAAGGGATTTTGTGTATTTTTAGCATTGCCCTTATTGCAAAGTTCAGTGGGTTCAAGAGACGCATCCCTTCCTGTGTCATAAGAGTGCTCTTAGGAGAGGAAAAAACCGGTAAAGCTTCCTTAATTATGAATTGAACTCAGACTGTGTGGAAGTACAGGTGATATGGGAGAAGCAGAGCTGAGTTTCAAACTGGCACCAGAGAAAAAGGCTCCACAGCCAAAGCTAGACGGAAATGTCAACTCCGTCAAAAAAAGCAGGAATGATTTGTAAGACTGAGCCTTCTTGGAGAAGAGCCAACATTGCAAATAGAAACTCATGATTCTAGCTCTCCTTCTATCTTCACTAACGTCAGTTCACCAATAAAGCATATTTTTCAACTCACCAATGTCAACTCACTAATAAAGTCTATCTGAGTCATCATTTCAGCCAGCAGTGAAAGGACATTTAATGTGATGTGAGGGATGGAGAAAAAGGATCCTGCAAATCGATAAAGCTGAATGGAAGAATGGTTTTGAAAATCTTAGCTCAGGAAAGCAGATATCGTTTGACACAGCCATGAAAATGAACAGTGGCCAACTCACCCAGCATCTGTAATGAATCAGGTTGAGCCTGATGAGGATTAGTCATCAGGCCTAAAAGAAATGTAATATATCCACCCCTCCTTTGTATTTCCACTTGGTTGTTTTTTCTCAGAAACCTGCATTTGTGGGAGAATTGAGAGGGTATGTGTTGCAGGAAAATGCTTGTTTTTCTTAGCCTGCTGAAATTGGAACAAGTAGAGGAAGGGGTGGATCATTAGCTGACAGAAGGATGGCACTGATACATGTGGGGAATAATGCAAATTTTGGAGAGCAAAGAGAGTTTCTGCATAAGAATATTAGCAATCCTGCACTGGGTTAGACCCAACCAGTCCAGAATTATTTTTCCAATTGGGACACCTAAGGATGTTTCACAGATTAATCGTTCGTATACCTTCCTTAATGTCTCTCCACCTGGATTAGGTATGAACCTTCTAATAGTCCTAATCTTTACCTCTAGTAACCCATAGTGACCCTATTATCTACAAATTGATTGAATGCTTTCTTGAGCATTTCTGTGTCTCTCCATGTTCCCTTTAAATCTCCTAAATTTCCCTCTAATAATTCATTATAGGCCTCTTCTCATTGCATTTTTACAATCTAGTCTTGAACCTATTCATATTTTCTGCTTTCAACTTCTCGGGGTAAGAAAGTATCAAACATTTGCCACCCACTGTGGCAAGAAGTTTTTCTTTTAGTTGGTTTTGATCCTGCCCTTTCATGCTTCAGTTGGTGTCTGCTAATCCTGTTGCTATGGGATTTGATGAACAATAACACTATGTTCGCCTTGTCCATATCCTTCATGATCATCTATACTTCAGTTTTGTTCCCTTTCAGCCTTCACCTTTCTAGGCTGAAGTGTTGTAAACTTTTCAATCTACCCTTAGAGAAAAGCTGTTTCCTCACCCTGATTATGTGGTTGCTCTTCTCTGTAGCTTATCCAGCTCATTTAATCAAACAAGATCCTTCCAGTGACAGTATCAATAGTATTTATTGAGCACCTACTGGGTGCAGAGTCCTCTCCTCCAACTGGGAAAACATTTCATAAGAGTAAAAGACACTCTACCTGCCCTTAAAATCCAGTGGAAGTGATAGATTAAAGAGAAGTGCAGGGAGCAATTTCAAGAACCACAAAATTCTGTGTATCGCCAAGGAAGGGGATAGAAAACAAATTATGACATAGTTTTGCCACTGAATAAAAACCATGGCATGTTCACAGCTGACTACAGTTCTGATCAACAGACCTTAGTAATAACATAATGAAGTTGGATAAGATTTAGAAAAGGAAAGCCAAAATGGTCAAAGGTTTTGAAAAGCTCTCATAAAATGGAAAAGATAAGGATTCTTCCATTTGGAAAGATGAAGCCTAAGAGGGAACGTTTGAAGTCTACGCAGTGATGAAGAGTGTGGGCTGGGTAAATGTGGCTCAGTGGAAAGAGTACGGGTTTGGGAATCCGAGGTCATGGGTTCGAATAGTCATGGGTTCTGTTATCAACAAAAATTAGACAAATTAGAAAGAGTTCGTTTAGTCGATGAAGAGACGAAAGACTCCGAGAGAACGGGTCAAAGAACAGGACAGTAGGAAAGTGGCGAGCAGCCTGTTCACCCCAGTGGGGTACGAGTGACCGCAGCACCCCGATCCCGGGCCGCCCTGCCAGCTTTATTGGTACGGCGAACCCCCCGACTGGCACAGGGCACCCAATCGGGGCTAGGCACACATAGTAACAGTAACCAATCAGTAAGCACTTTCATGATCCCGTGACACCCGACCGGTCCACGCGAGAGTGGCGCACGAAGTTTGAAGTGGCACATGGTGGAGGAGTTTCACGTAGTGTGGCCATTTTACAGTCCACATGGCACAGGCAATGGCGCAGGCATTTTACAGGTCACATGGCACAGGTCCCCTGACTTGGGGTTGAGGCTGGCCTCACCATCGCCATCTTGAGGCGATCCACAACAGTTCGAATACCAGCTCTGCCACTTGTCAGCTGTGTGACTGTGGGCAAATCACTTAACTTCTCTGTGCCTCAGTTACCTCATCTGTAAAATGGGGATTAAGACTATGAGCCTCAAGTGGGACAGCCTGAGTACCCTGTATCTCCCCCAGCACTTAGAAAACAGTGCTCTGCACATAGTAAGAGCTTAACAAATACCAACATTATTATTATTAAACACAAAATTGTTGTTACCAAATCCCAGAACAATAAAGAGCCAGTGACTGAAGCCTGTTGACTAAAAACAAATTAAAGGAACCACTTCACACAGCTGGTGGTAAAATAGGTTGAAAATATCAGGTTTGAGAAGGATTTGGAGAAATAATGGGTTGCTGGAGGAAGCAATGACATAGAGGGAAAGGTTAAGGATATTAGTTGGTGGACTCCAAAATATTAGGAGAGACAGAAGGGGAGCGACCATTATTACATTGCTCTTCCAAGCATTATGGTGCCAATGTTGGTGATGCAATATTGGGCTAGCTAGAGGATTGGATAGATCCAGTATGACATGCCTATTGGAAAATGGCAGCCATTCAGGGACTGTAATGCTGTGGATATTTCAGGATCAGGGTCTTGAAGCTGCTGTACTTGAGGACTTGTGATTTCACCATTTTTTCTCTAAAGCTACCACATCCCTCGCATATCTCGCCATTGCCCTCAACATTCCTCCACCCCCCAGTAATGCACCGTGACAGCTTTCGCCCATCTTCCCTGTTCCCAATCAATCATTTTTATTCATTCATTCATTCAATCCTACATATTGAACGCTTACTGTGTGCCGAGCATTGTACTGAGCGCTTGGAATTTATTGAGTGCTTACTGTATGTAGAGAACTGTACTAAGTGCTTAGGAGAATACAATATAACAATATAACAGCACATTCCTTGCTCAAAATGAGCTTACAATCTAGAGGGAGAGATGGACATTAATATAAATAAGTAAAATTATGGATATGTACAAAAGTGTTGTGGGGGTGGGAGGGTGGTTGTGATGAAAAAGGAAGCAAGCCAGGGTGAAGCAGGATTAGGAGAAGCGGAAAGGAAGGCTTAGTCAGGGAAGGCCTCTTGGATGAGATGTACCTTAAATAAAACTTTGAAGTAGGGGAGAGTAAACTGTCTGTCAGATAAGAAGGAGGGTGTTCGAGGCCAGAGATAGGATGTGGGCAAGAGGTCAGTGGAGAGATAGATGAGATTGAGATACAATGAGAAGGTTAGGATTCGAAGATCGAAGTGTACGGGCTAGGTGCAGTAGGAGAGTAGCGAGGTGAGGGAGGAGGGGGCAAGGTGGTTGAGTGCTTTAAAGTCAATGGTAAGGAGTTTCTGTTTGTTACGGAGGTGGATGGGAACTGGAGGTTCTTGAGGAATGGGGAAATATGGCCTGAACCTTTTTGTAGAAAAATGATGCTGGCAGCAGAGAGAAGTATGGACTGGAGTAGAGAAAGGAGGCAAGGAGGGCAGCAAGGATGCTGATATAGTAAATCATGGTGGGATAATACACGTGCTTGAACTAACGTGGTAGCTATTTGGATGGAGAGGAGAGGGTGGATTTTAGTGATGTGAAGATCGAACTGACATGATTTAGTAATAGATTGAATATGTGGGTTGAATGAGAGAGAGGAGTCAAGGACAACCACAGTGTGGCCTAGTGGATAGAGCATGGGCCTGGGAGTCAGAAGGACTTGGGTTCTAATCTCACCTGTGTCACCTGTCTGCTGAGTGACCTTGGGCAAGTCACTTAACTTACCTAAGTTACTTCATCAGTAAAATGAGGATTAAGGCTGTGATTACTTTGTAGCTACCCCAATGCTTAGAACAGTGCCTTGCACATAGTAACGGCTAAACAAATATGATTTAAAAACAAAACAAAACAAAAGAACTCCTCACCTGCCTTCTCTCCCACACACTATCTCCCTGCAAAACTGTTCTGGCCCCTACACAGAGACTTCTGATCTCTCAATCTTCCCCACTGATCCCAGTTTATCATGTAGCATTTAGACACCTTACCTAAACCCCCTCTCTTGAAGTACAAATCCATGTCTTCATCACTAATCTCTCTGCCAAACTCAACTCCCTCATTCCCCTGCCATTTCATTGATTTCACACCAGTAACCCACACCCACAAAACTTATGTACATATCTATGAATTATATATTATCAATCATTTACATTAATATCTGTCTCCCCCATAAACTGTAAGGTTATTGTAGGCAAAAAATGTGTCTACCAACTCTGTTGTAGTCTCCGAAGCACTTGGCACAGTGCTCTGCACAAAGTAAGTGTTCAATAAATACCACTGATGATGATGATAGCCAACCTCCAGCTCTGGCTCACCTCTGCAGTTCACTTCCTTCACTTCTGCACTTATGCTGCCAAGTGTTGTCGGTGGAAATACAGACACTAAAATGAATTAGAATGAATTAGCAGCCCATTTTAAGTATGTGTACATAAGTGCTGTGAGCAGGTGGCGGTGGGGGGACCATAATACTTAGATGGTAAGGACTGAAGTGCATAGATGATGTGATAGGGAAGGAAATAAGTTGGAGAGATGAGAGCTTAATCAGAGGAGGCTTCCTGGAGGAGATGTGTTTCTAGTAGACTTCGAAGTTGAGGAGAGTGATGGTCCATTGGATGTGAAGGGGAAGGAGTGAGAAAGTGATCCATGGTGAGAGAGATGAGAGCAAGGCACAGTGAGTAGGTTGGTACTAGAGGAGTAAAGTGCATGGCGTGGATTGTAGCTGTAGAGGAGGGAGGATAAGTGGAAGGGAGAGAGCTGATTCAGTGCCTTAAAGCTGATGATCAGCAGTTTCTGTTTGATGCAGAAAGGGATGAGCTACCATTGGAGAAAAGACTGTGAGGAGTCAGATGACATCAAAGTTGCTGCTTCTGACCCAAAGAAGATTATGGTACTATGGACAGCAGTGGGAAAGGTAAGAGGAGGGGAAGGTTTAGGGGGAAAGATGAGAAGTTCAGTTAATTGGCCCTGTTCAAGCTCTCGCATCCTCCAGTGTGGTCATATGGAACCAGAAAGCTGAAGCTTCTGACAAAATTTGCTTCCAGTCCACTGGGGAACTCTTCCAACACATCAGGTTATTTGTAACATCATACTATCCAGAAACTGATATCCTTATCACTTTTCTCTGGAGGCCCCACACAAGAAAACATGCAGATGATTATAAATTGCTTTACAGAGTCAGCACAGTGATAGGTACTGACAATAAACCTGAAGAAAAGGAAGATATGTAACATCCTACTCCTGGGAAGTCCTACATGTGACCAAAGCTTTTCATTCATCACACAGGTGATACACTATCCAGCAAGGCACTGATAGACAAAAAGGAGAAAGCCGAATCAAGAAGCTTGACAAGGCTTTAGTGAGCATGAAAGATAAAATATAAGACAAGAAGTTTCATATCAAAAGGGATTTATACAAACATGTGGTGATGTCTGATGTATATATGGTGGTAAAACTTGCATTTAGCTTGGAAGCCAGGGACAATAGTACAAGATTCAAATAGCTCCTGTATGGTGTGCTGAAATGGGGCATATTCCAGTTGGGAAGACAAGATAGACATGTAAGAGTTTTAGTGAAACAGTCTCAAACAAAACTCCTTGTGGGCAGGGAACTTGTCTACCAATTCTGTTGTATTCTCCCAAGTACAGTTCACTGCACACAGTAAGTGCTCAATAAATACATTGATTAATTGATTGATCTGCCATTGGACTGTTGCAACAGGTGCAGACAGACCAGAGATCCAGAGAAAGAGTTTGCTGCCTTGAGTAGAGGCTTTAGAAATAAGATTTCTTACTCTTCACTCTGGGTATGTCACTCCCCTCCTCAAAAATTTCCAGTGGTTGAAGTCTAGAGCAGGAGACGGACATTAGTATAAATAAATAATTAATGGTACATACATAAGGGTTGAGGGGCTGAGGGAGGGTGACTAAAGGGTGCAAATACAAGTGAAAGGGTGATGTGGAAGGGAATGGAAGAAGAGGAAATGAGGGTTTAGTTGGGGAAGGTCTTTTGGAGGAGATGTGCTTTTAATAAAGTCTGTCTCCTGCTCTAGACTTCAAGCTCATTGTGGGCATTCATTCAATCATATTTATTGAGTGCTTACTGTGTGCAGAGAACTGTACTAACCACTTGAATAATAATAATGGGTTTATTCTCTAAAGAAAGCCCTTATCCTTAATCATTATATGTGATGTAAGAAATAGACAACAGGAGTAATGACCTTTTAACCCATCAATATCCTGATGAAATGAGTCCACCGAGAAAAATGGAAAGAAACACAATGTGCGTGTGTGTGTGTTTTGTATATGTATAACATATATGTCCATAAAACATAGCCCTCTTATTGGTCCAGCAGAAAGCATACTGCTCTGGGAATCAGGAGGCTTTTGTTCTAATCCTAGTTTTACCTGTAGCTGTCTAAGATGGACGAAGACCGTACATGCACTTCTCAATGAGTTGTACCTCTGCCCACTTACTTGTTACAAATAATAATGTTGGTATTTGTTAAGCGCTTACTATGTGCAGAGCACTGTTCTAAGCGCTGGGGTAAACACAGGGAAATCAGGTTATCCCACGTGGGGCTCACAGTCTTAATCCCCATTTTACAGATGAGGGAACTGAGGCACAGAGAAGTTACACTTCATGCACCTGCAAGAGCATGACTAACAATAATGAGAGTGTGCAAGAGATACTGTGCAAACCACTAAGAGGATTTTTCCACTTGAAATATCCACTTTTTATGTGAACATTCATGGGGTCCACCAATATTTCACTTCAATCCAAAATTTGTGGGGTGAAGACAGTGAAGTGAAGTGAAGCACAGTGAAGACATGGATTTGTGACACCATATACCTTTACTATTGCCCCAAAGTGAATTTCAGAAATCCCACCTGATAGATTGTTAGCATTTGAAGCACTCCAACCCAGAAGATGTCAATTAGGCAGACTGAGCTAATCAAGAGGCCTCCAGGAGGACACAATCAGATGGTTAAGTGTTCTTATCTACATGGGTGCAAGCAGTGCTTAGTCTGTCTGTGAATGTTATGCCAAAAAGAACAGATTGCTAATTTCTGACCCCTGGCTGAAAATGTCTCCCCAAATCTCTGTTTTACCTCCCTAACTCCCTCATACCTCTTCATCCATTCTTTCATCCTGCTTTCAAAAATCTATCCCTTCTACTTACACCTCCATCCCCAGTCCTTCATACCTTATAAAAACATTTTTGCCACTCTTCTTCCCTCCCTGACTGTAAACATTATGATGACACCTTCCCTTCTGCCTTCAATCAACCATATTCATTCATTCATTCAATTCGATCATATTTATTGAGCACTTAATGTGTGCAGAGCACTGTACTAAGTGCTTGGAAAGTACAATTCAGCAACAGATAGAGATGATCCCTACCCAACAACAGGCTCACAGTCTAGAAGGGGGAGACAGACAACAAAAAAAACCAAATAGGCATCATTAGCATTAAAATAGATAAATAGAATTATAGATATATACACATCTTTAATAAAATAAATAGAATAATAAATATGTACAAGTGTACACAAATGCTGTGGGGCGGGGAAGGGGGTAGAGCAGAGGGAGGGAGTACGGGCAAAGGGGAGGAGGAGCAGAGAAAAAAGGGGGGCTCAGTCTGGGAAGGCCTCCCGGAGGAGGTGAGCTCTCGTAGGGCTTTGAAGGGGGGAAGAGAGCTATTTTGGCAGATGTGAGGAGGGAGGGCATTCCAGGCCAGAGGTAGGACGTGGGTCAGAGGTCGATGGCGGGCCAGACAAGAACGAGGCACAGAGAGGAGGTTAGCGGCAGAGGAGCGGAGTGTCCTGGCTGGGCTGTAGAAGGAGAGAAGGAAGGTGAGGTAGGAGGAGTCATGGTGATGGAGAGCTTTGAAGCCAATAGGAGTTTTTGCTTCATGCGAGGGTTGATAGACAACCAATGGAGATTTTTGAGGAGGGGGGTGACATGCCCAGAGTGTTTCTGTAAAAAGATAATCCGGGCAGCAGAGTAAAGTATAGACTCAAGCGGGGAGAGACAGGAGGATGGGAAATCAGAAGGGATCTCCCCTATCCTATCTCAATCCCACTGCATCTTACAGTTGTTGCTCCAACTCCCTCCTATCCTTTCTGTGCAAGCTCCTTGAAAGGTTGTTTACACCCACTGCCTCCATTTCTTCTCTTCTTTTGACCCCTTCCAGTCCGCCTTCTGCCCCTTTCCTCTCTCCATGGTCATGAGTGTCAGTCAATCAGTCAATCATATTTATTAAGTACTTACTGTGTGCAGAGCATTGTACTAAGTGCTTGGGAGCTGCCCACAATGAGCTTACAGACTAGAGGAGGAGACAGACATTAATAAAAATAAGTAAATAAATTAAAGATATATATACATAAGTGCTGTGGGGATGGAACAGGGGTGAATAAAGGAAGCAAGTCAGGGTGACACAGAAGGAATTGGAAGAAAAGGAAGAGAAGACTTAGTCAGGGAAGGCCTCTTGGAGGAGATATGCCTTCCATAAGGCTTTGAAGTGGGGGAGAGAAATTGTCTGTCGAATATGAGGAGGGAGAGCATTCCAGGTGAGAGGCAGGATGTGGGTGAGAGGATGGTGGTGAAATAGGTGAGATTGAGATACAGTGAGAAGGTTAGCAGAGGGGCAAAGTGTTTAGGCTGGGTTTTAGTTGAAGAGTAGCAAATGGTTACTAAGCCAATGGTTAGGAGTTTCTATATGGTACAGAGGTGGATATGCAACCACTGGACGTTCTTGAGGAGTAGGGAAACATTGCCTGAACTTTTCTGTAGAAAAATAATAATAATAATAATAATGTTGGTATTTGTTAAGCGCTTACTATGTGCCGAGCACTGTTCTAAGCGCTGGGGTAGACATAGGGGAATCAGGTTGTCCCACGTGGGGCTCACAGTCTTAATCCCCATTTTACAGATGAGGGAACTGAGGCACAGAGAAGTTAAGTGACTTGCCCACAGTCACCCAGCCGACAAGTGGCAGAGCTGGGATTCGAACTCATGAGCCCTGACTCCAAAGCCCATGCTCTTTCCACTGGGCAGTAGCGTGAGGTTGGGACTAGAGTGGGTAGACAGGAGGCAGGGAGGTCAGCAAGGAGGCTGATACAGTAATCAAGGGATTAATGTTACAGCAGTTTGGATGGAGAGTAAAGGTGCTCTACCAAGCACTTGATTGATTGATTAATATGATTGACTGATTGAAAGAAACAAGAATCACTCTTGGCAGCCCATTCCAATCTGATAATCAAAATGTTCTTCCTGCTCCCAACCAAAATCTCTCCTGATCTAATTTAAACCCATTTCCTTTTATTCTCAATTAGCATGATGAACAAAACCATTTATTAGCTTTAATTTAATCAGTCAAGCAATCAACAGTATTCATTGAGTGCTTACTCTGTGGAGAGCACTATACTAAGTGCTTGGTAGAGAACAATAGAAAAGGGGATAATAGGAGGGATAAAAATGGGAAAAAGGGCAGGATATTGCAGGTAATTCAAATTACAGGTATGTATCTGAAATTCATGGGCACCCTTGGTTGTCTACTCTTGGATAAAAAAAAAATCATCAACTGACTTTCCTGAATAGTTTAGACATCAATTTGTTGGAGGCAGGAGACTGGAACACACAGTCTATTGTGGATGCTTTCAGCTCTATTTTTCTGTGATTTACTCCCTATCCCCCTTTTCCACCATTCCCTCTCTATCCACTTTCACATTTCCTCCCTTTTTCTCTCTATCTCTTTCTCAGTCCTAACTTTGCTCCCCATGCTCTCTCTTCCAAACCTATATCACTGATCTTGTCACCTCTACCCATCTCCTCCTGACCCTCTCCTAACTCTTCCTTGCTTTTTTCATTTCCTTCCCCTTTGTGTAATCATTGCCCTCTTCTTCCCTTTTTCCCTCACCATCTTTCTCTTTCTTCCCCCTCATCTGGCCCCTGCTCTTCCATATCTTATTGGCTCTGGGACTTACAACTCTTAGCCATTTTTTTTTGAGATATAAAACCATCCCAAAGAATCAAATAGTGGAAAGTGGGACAGGACCCTAAACTTTGAGACTGTCCAGGCTAAAATAGGGCATCTGGGTTAGTTGCTCTTGAAAGTATGGGCTGTACCATGTAGAGCCACTTTGATTTGGCTCCAATTTCCAATTTCCACTTCCTCTGACTGGCACTGAGTCTCAAACCTGAGGCCAGTCTGGCCATGACTCAGTTTTACACAGCCCATTTCTTCCAGGTTTTGTTAGGTCCCACTTCTCTCTTCACACAGCCTGAGGCTCCATTATCTCCAGTCTGGGTTGGGGGGGGAGGGGTGTGTGTGTGTGTGTGTGTGGCATTTATTAAGCATTTACTATGTATCAAGAACTGTTTTAAGTTCTGAGGTGATAAGATAATCAGGTTGTGCATTGTCCTTGTCTCACATGAGGCTCACAGTCTGAGCTAGTGGGGGAAAAGATATGGGATTTCAACTGTGGCACAGAAAATTTAAGTGACTTGCCGAAGGCCACAGAGCAGGCAAGTGGCAGAGCCGGAATTAGAACCTAGATCCTCTGGCTCCCAGGCCCGTGCTTTATCCAGCCCAGGGGCCCTCTCTTAAGCCCAGTAGCATTTTCGGGGGTATGACACAGAGAATGTAGTGTGGTGCCTCAAGGCAGCCCCAGGCCACTGCCTCTAGCCTACTCCAGATTTCAGTGCCTTAGGCTTCCTCAATTCCAGCCCTAAATGGACCAGGCTTGAGCGTTTCCAAGTTACTCTAAATTTGATTGGCTCCTCCATCTCTCTTTGAGCCTGGGCAGAACAAAGACTGCCCATGCATTTCAGATACACATCTGCAATTTGTATTACCTGCAGTGTCTTGCCCTTTTTCCCATTTTTATCCCTCCTCTCTATTATCCCCTTTTCTTTCATTCTCCTTTTCAAATGTGTTAGATGTTTGTAATACTGGTGTCTGCACAATGCCTTAAGCTTTTTGCTAGATAAGTCTAACTATCTAATCTAATAAATATTCAGGTAGAAAATCAGCTACATTTCTCATTTTACATATATTTGCTTTTGAGAGGTGACAAGAAAGGGAGAGAGCTTGTTATACCCTCCTGAGAGTGACAGAGAAAGGGACATGTATTTTCCCAATGGATACCACTGTTCCCACCTTGGAAAAATACATAGCTATTCAAAGAAAAATACATTCATGGCTGCAATCTGTCCTTGCTAGAATCTGGGTTGGATAGGAATATAAAAGTCACTGTTGAAAATCAGCAAGTTGTTCCATAAGTGTCTAGAATGTGCAATGGGATGTGAATGTTCTCATTGCTCCAGCTCAAAAGAGCTGAAATGGTTATTTAAGCTATATGGATGAGCTTCAGCTAACCTGAGGGTTACCTATTGGTGTGGCCAAAATAGCTTTCTTTTCTTTGATTACCCCCAGACAATGGAACTATTGGTAGTGGTGTGGAATTTTCCCTTATTATGTTTGTTCCCTGTCAAGGATGTTAAATCTTTACAAAGCAGGGCCACCAACTGGCCAACACTATACGACGCAGGTCTGAAAGAACCTTTTTTAGAAATGGTAGCAGTCAAGAGAAGCTAGCTGTTGCATTTATTAGGAGATTATGTCAATGAAGGAGTGGACCAACACCCCTGACTTCATCATGTGTCCCACTTCTGTTTGAAATTGCCTAAAAGCCATGCGCAGTAGAAGGAATAAGGTTGAAAAGCTAACCAGGTTAAAAATTAGCCTTGCTAATTTTATCATCTCCTGTGGATTTTGGAAGAAACAGATGGCTCCAGTTTTTTGAGACATCTATGTCAAAATGTTACTTTAGAAACTTCCAGTCTTCAGTATTACTTTTAAAATCGATGAATATTACAGGAGCAATAACAAGGCTAATCTTTATCCTCAAGGATATGTTTCCTCAGTGGAATCTTGTTTAAAGTGTCAGTAATATGCCAGAGAAAGTGGTTATCGAAATGTCTGAATGAAGAGGTTGATCTTGATTTTGCTGATTAAAAAAATACAGGACAGAGTGTCCAAATAAGGCTCAATTTATGGTTGATTTGATATTCTGACAAAAGCCTGTGGTCCATACTTAATTTCTACTAAGCAACAACTCTCAAGTGGGACATGGAGATGCAACATAAAAGCTACACATTACAGAATGCAGTGTTCCCCCCAAACTAAGTTACCCTACTTGAATTGAGATGATCCTGATATTTATGGGGAACTATGCCCTGGTGGGGAAGATAAGAGGCTCCACTTTTACAGTGTGGAACCACAAGTCTTCACTGCCCTAGCTTGTCTTTCAATTGCCTCAGGTTTCGAAGGCTCAGATTTTCTGGCATCCTCCACATGCCTGGGGTGTTTTCATTTTTCTGTACATCATTAAAATATAATGCCCGGACCTGCAAACTCTAGCCAATATAATATAAATTAAATAAACACTTAGCCTTCATGCCCTTGTAGTAACTGTGTGCCTCGGATTTATGGAGGTTGTACCAGATTTAGTTCACAGAAGTAGAGAGGCACAATAGCAAACCCTGACTCAGCGGTGCAAAGTAGGGTGTCAGCATCAGAAATGCCACTCATTTGTTGATGGGCATTGAGCTAAAGGCAAACTCAGGACCAGCTGCAGATGGTACGTGAGGTGAGCTGTCACATCAGAGAGCTGTGGGAAGAGAGTGCTGTGTGAGGATCTTTCAAAGATGATGGCTACCCAGCCCTTCTCCTTCTCAAAGTTGCTGCCTGTGTTGTCTTATAGTTGGACACATCAGCGCCCTTTCCAAAGATGGTGGCACCAGTGTCCTTTTCAAAGATGGCCATAACATCAGCCTTCGCAAAGATGGCAGAGTGATCGAGGTGATCCACTATCAGGGTCTCCAACCAAACTGCCCAGTCAAGGGGCCACCACAAGCACAGGTGCAGAGATATGCTATCCTTTTTCACTTTATGTGATTACGTTAAGATGTATGTGTACATAACGTAGCATCATGTGGAAGGTGGGGACCATCTCTTTTTGGTGGTAGAATGCCTGAAGCCTGCCCTGGGTGAACTGGGCCACACTGTAGGGTGTAAAGTCCATCAAAGAGGAGCTATTGCCTGGAGGAATCTATCTGGGGGGGCTTCTACCTGTCCCTTCTTTCCTCTCAGCTAGATTCTTTCCAAAGTTGTTATCAGAACATGACCACTATTGGCTTTAAAGTACTCCATCACCTTGCCCCTCCTTCCTCACCTCGCTTCTCTCCTTCTACAACCCAGCCTGCATACTTCACTCTATTGCTAACCTTCTCCCTGTGCCCCGATCTCGCCTGTCATAGCCGACCACTGGCCCATGTCCTGCCTCTGGCTAGAATACCCCCCCTCCTCAAATCCACCAATTACTCCCCCAACCTTTAAAGCCTTATTGAAGGCGCATCTCCTCCAAGAGGCCTTCCCAGACTAACTTTTCCTCATCTCCCATTCCCTTCTGTGTCACCCTGACTTGCTCCCTTTGCTCTTCCCCCCTCCTCCCAGTCCCACAGCACTTATGTATATATCTGTAATTTTATTTATTTGTATTGCTGTCTGTGTCCCTGACTCTAGACTATGAGCTCACTGTGGGTAGGGAATGTCACTGTTTATTGTTGTATTGTACTTTCCCAAGCGCTTAGTACAGTGCTCTATATACAGTAAGCACTCAATAAATATGATTGAAAGAATGAATGACCAGAGATGGTCATTTACCATGGTGAGAGTTTATGTGGTGGGATAAATTTTGAGTAGAGAGCAGTACTATGTGTGCATTATGTTGTCTGGGATCTCTATCTCTGATGACTATGATGGCTTCTTTTTTAATCAATCAATAGTATTTCCTGAGCACTTCCTCTGTGCAGAGCACTGTGCTAAGCATTTGGCAGAACTCATGAGAGTTAGTAGATGTAATCCCTGGATTTACAAAATTTGCCATCTGGCAGAGGAGCTTACAGTCTAGCAGAGGAGCTGACAATTGAGTGGAGTGAGCTATTTCAGGCTGAAAAGAATGAAACATCTGGTGCCAGGAGTTGCTCCCTTCTTTTCAGTGAGTGGAGAAAATCAAAGCCTGGATAATAATAATAATAATAATAATGATGGTACTTGTTAAGTGCTTACTATGTGCCAAGCACTGTTCTAAGCTCTGGGGTAAATACAAGGTAATCAGGTTGTCCCACATGGGGCTCACAGTCTTAATCCCCATTTTACAGATGAGGTAACTGAGGCACAGAGAAGTTAAGTGACTTGCCCAAAGTCACACAGCTGACAAGTGGCAGAGCAGCGTTTGGAACCCACAACCTCTGACTCCCGAGCCCGTGCTCTTTCCACTAAGCCATGCTGCTTCTCATATAGAGTATAGGGTTTAGGGTATAGAGGCTGCACCCCCTATCCTAGTATGATTTATTGGGAATCTTTTCCTGCTGCTTACAGTGCCAACTGTCCTTTGAATCAGCAGAGTAGGTCTGTGAGTAGTCTAAACCCATGAGGAAGTGAAGTGCTGAAGCTAGATGAGAGAAGCTGAAAGGAGGAAGCTGTGGAATCAATCAATCAATCATACTTATTGAGTGCTTACAGTATGCAGAGCACTCTCCTAAGTGCTTGGCAGAGTACAGCAGACACGTTCCCTGTCCACAACAAGTTTATAGTCTAGAGGATGAGCTTATAGACCAGAGGCATGGGAGCAAAACTGTTGACAGATTAAAATAAGTCAAAGAGCAAGGCATGGGAGTTAAAGATTCTGAAACTCAGCTTCCTTCGTTGGTTGGTAGGGAATAGGTCCAGTGTCTCCTTATATTAGGTTGATCAACTAGGAAAATGATCAAAGTTTATCACAGGAGGTCAAATTGGGCAGGACTTCTAAAAATCTGCCAAGCCATTCCTCTAGTCATAGTCTAGTCTAGAAAAGATCCAATAGAAAGAAATTTGCATACAGTTGAAAGAAAGCAACATGGAGCACATTCAACTCCTGAGTCTTCTCAAAGGATGGTTCCAAATGACGTTTATGGAATAATGCAGAAGCAATGTCTAATATTTCTAGGGTAGTAAAAGATCCACCGTTTTTTAAGAGAAATATGTGAATATACCCAACATTTAATGAATATAAACCTATTCATAAGACTTTAGAATGTAAAATGTGTTTATTCACTAGTCTTTTTAATAGTAGAAACATCTATTTTTAGGCACTAAGGTGCTTGTGAGTTCTGGGAACTCACCAAATCAAATGGGAGGAAATGATTCCTTCTTGCCATACAGGTTCATAAAAAGCAGTCCTGCATTTACAGTAGTGAGCAATAAGCTGAATCTTTACAGCTTGCCATGGTGATAACTACACAACAACAAAGACTTCAGCCTTTCACCCAGGGAAAGTACCAGATTCCTGTACTTCGTCTGGGTGTGTGTAGTCACTGTCTAATAACATGACCATTTTGCCATCCCTCTGCAAATAAGGCTGAAGCTGCTGCCTGATTGGTATAACATCTCACTTTGCCTCAGCATTGATTTTCTTGCTCTCCTTATTTGCTTCATAAAAAGAGGGACAAGAAGCTGGTGCTGTGGACTGAGCAGCTTTTGGAAGACTGTATTTTTAGTATGAGACAACCTCTGTTTTATTTCAGGAAAGGGAAATTGGAATACACATTCTTTTGTAAATGTGTATGGTGATATTTGCTCCGGTAAGTAATATTTTTTGTGCAACTCTATTTCTTTTCAAATCACATTTTTGAAATCTCTCAGTGATCTCATTCTTTTTTAGTTGGCTTCCCTGTGTTCATATGTGGAAGCTGACAGAGCTATGTGTTGTGTTGCTATTTTTTTAAATAAAGCCATTAGCCTGTTTCTGATTTCTGTTTTTCAGAGTAAAGAAACTATTTGAGCAAACTTATTCTCTGCTGTATGAAAATGGAATGCCATTTAAAAATATTTTACTGCAGTAGATGCAGTAACGATGCTAAATGCTGCTTTTTGAATTAAAGTTTCTTCTCAATATGCTAAACTAGTAATGCTTTTTAACTGCAAAATAGTGTTTGTTGTATCGGAGGCTATGTACCAATTCAACGTAGCTTTATGACAAGCTTCAAGCTAAGAGACATATAGATTTTTCTGTTTTGTTTAAAATAAGTCAGATCTCCAAAGTCAATTACAATTAAACCATCTTTCCATTCACTAGGAAGCCATTAACACAAGTGACTGAATTGTTGTTACTACTCTGTCTTTTCTGTACAGCCTGATATCTGCCTATGTTTGTTTCATACCTCGGCACTCTGCTTTTCTTTTTAAAAATATGTCTATCTGTAGTCAACAAAAAGTCATTGGTATTAAAAAAATAAATAGAATGGTTATCAGAATGAAATGGTTAACAACATTATACTTAATCCATTCACTGGTTCCTCTCTTCTTCATAGAGGGATAGAATATCAGAAATCTCTGTTGGAGACCGTATTTATTAAATCAAGATAAAGTCAATTAGTGTAAATGTCCTGGATACTAATTGTTAACTAATTATTCTTACAAAAACATATGGTACTTCCTAATCTTAAAAAGTCAAAATATTGGCTCTGGGTTGCAGTGGCTTCCTATTGATGAAATAAACAGTAGGAAATTATTAGAAATGTTAATTAAAACACAGTTTAAAATGCTTTCAGGAGAACAGAGATATAGCCAGATAATTTTAGGAGATTTACGCTTAAAAGTTGCCAATATCCTTTTGGATGGTAGACATGGTCCCAGTTTTGAAGAGAAATGACAGCTTTTCCTTCATTATTAGTTTAAAACCTATTCTTGAAAGAAGAAATGAGCTTTCTATGTGAATGCTTTTTTGCTCATTTCTACTCCAATTGGATTTTTACTCTTTGTATTCAGAAAGAGGAAAAATCACTTTTGCCAAGTATGATAAATATGTTGTTAATTTATAAATCTCTCCTCTCCCCCACCTTGAATTTTAGCACTCCTTCATAATTTAGAAGCATTCTCCAGATGGTATCTTTGGGAAAATTTGAGGCATAGTGTGGTTGTAATTGTTCTGAAGTAGGATTTTTTTTTTCCTTTGGCTTTTGGTTAATTAATGCTTTGTAAGCTCTTAGACACTGATCATTTTTTTTCCACAATCATAAACTCTTGTTGTAATCATGTTTGCTTTAACAACTCTCGTAACAGGTTGTATTTAAAGTCAGTGAATATGAACAAAGTTTATCTTAGGCTATTTCAGTGATATAAATCAATGCTTTTGGTAGATGGGAACACATTGTGTATCTTCAGCATTTTCATTTTGTCCTAGAGGATACACACTTTCATCTGTGTTTTATATTTAACTTGTGAAGGCTTTTTCCAGGGCAACAATTCTACACAAAAAGGGTGTGGTTTCAAAGATGTAAAATTTAAAAAAAAAATAATAATAATAATTGGGCTCTGCTCAGAGTTAAGGCTTAACTTCTTATTAGTTTTAGTTCAGAATGGAGATACCATGCAGAAAAGACATTGGGAAGGGAATATTGCTAGGAATCTGGAGAAGATGGAATAACTGATCTATTTTCTTCACCACAATACCAAGGGATTGAAATTACCAATATTTGGTGCTGTCGAATCACCATGTATAGCACTAATCATTTCCCTCTCACTTTCATTTCTGCCCGAGTGTAAAAGTCTGTATAGATATAAGCTTGCCATTGGTATAACTTCAAAAGTTATTAGGTTATCATAATCGAATGTTGCTGACATATATACTCTTCGGACACCCACACAACCTTCCTCTCTGTGCAGGTTCTGTGTGACAGTCAGCTAATTCTGTGTGTATTTTCCCTCACATTTTTTGGACCCACAAAGATATGGATAAAGAAAAACTGAACACAATGTACATCTTAGTTCACGTTCAATTAAATTCCATGGCCTTGTAAATATTATGATTTCATTAAAAATGATATATTGTCTAAAATATTGCAATGTCTAAAAATGCCTAAAAATGATGAGATTACCAACAGGGAAAAACACTGTTTTTGTCTGGTTCTGTGTACTTATGGAAAACTTTGCAGAGTTGTCTTCATCCTCTTCACTTTAATCAATCCATCAGTGGCATTCACTAAACGCTTACAGTGTGCAGAGCACTGTACTAAGCACTTGGGAGAGTACAGTGCAACAGAGTTAGTAGACACATTCCAAGCCTACAAGGAGCTTACTTCACCCCCACCATCTTTTTTCTTTCCAATATTTGGATAGCATGGAAGGGCTAAAATGACATTTCATATTTGAAATTGGAAAGTGTTGCTCCAACATGAGCAATTCCTAGGTGAATATGACTGCCCATAAACTTTTGCAGCAATATGGCAGAACCCAGAGTCAAGAGCCCCATGCTACGTCTCTTGAATGCCTAAGAACTATACTCCATATTTGAAATTAATTTAGGTCAGTGAATTTCAGATTAGTCTTAGGTAGAAAAAAATAAACAGCACAGAACCAGTATGTTTCAGGTCTCTTAGGTCTTAAAACTGAAGGAGTCTGAATTCTTTGTTATCCTTCTTCTGGTATGATTTTGATGTGATCTATCTTCCAGTAAACACTTTAATATGTGCAAATAAGGTGCTTGGAATTCCAAAATGGAATAGAATGATGAAAAAGCTGAAAAGGATAGTGTGGCACAACCTATCTACAGTGGGGTCTATAGAGAGCTCTCAGTGCCAAAGGAAATTCACCTTAGAAGAATGTTGATTCAAGTGTTAGTATAAGATTAAACTTTAAAGTAATCTCCTATGTCTTAATGCCTTCAGACACCCTCTGTGTCAAAACTCATTTAATTAAAAATAGTTGAGAGAGCACAATAAGATGTTTTCCAAACTGATCTTTTTTTTTTTTTTCTTCTGGAAGCAAGCTTGTTAAATCTTTCATTCTGGCTCACCCCTTCCTCTAGCTCTGTTTTAGGTAAATGACAAATCTGTGTATCAAAAAATGTTATGTTAGAGCTGATGCAAAAACAAAGCAAAATTCAATCTACTTTCCAATAAGTGGTTATACACTGTTCTAAACATTTCTTGTGCTATCAAGCAAGCATTCACTTTTAATTAAATAAAATGAGCAAGTGTTCACCAGATGTGGCCTATCTCATAAAGAAGAACATGTATGCTAGCTCATAGGGGTTATCAACTTTGGGGCTTTTGATGAGATTGACCTTCCATAGGTTATGTAATAAAACCAAGAATAAGTAGCAATAAAAATAACATTTCATCTTGCTTAGGTTTGCTTTCCTTCCATTTTTCCGCTGCATTTTCTATTGCTGATGCAGAAGCCAATATTTGTTGATCTATATACTTAATGGTTATTCACGGAGCATATGATAAAACATTAAAGAAGCATAACCAACAAGGAGATGTCAATGTATGATGGGTTTTACATTAGGGCATGGTCTTTGATTTGGGGCACAGAAGCAGAACACTCACATTAAAATAATAATATATGAAAAGAACTGAATGACTCTACAATTATGATTATTTTTATTCTAGAAAGCTGTGACACCAATTAATAAAACCAATAGGATGAGTTTGGAGAGAGATTTAATTTATCTAATCTATCCACAAATGTTTACAGATTAAGAGCGAATTAAAGTCTAGTCATCTCCCAGTTGACTATTCTCTTTTGTGACTAGTGAGTGTAAATTTGCACTGTTGAATTTTTTAGCCAAAATTCTGGAAAAGAACTAACAAAAGTTTTCCTAGATGACTACTTAAAATTCTTTTAGAGTTTTGGGGAAACACAATTCCAATTATCTAGGAAAAATGAATCATTTGATGCCCTTCGTATGTGACATTATTGTTAGATGGCTATGGTGTCCACAAACATTTTGATAATCAAACATTTGGTTGTAAAAGACTTGCATTGAAAACACTCATTCAGAAGTTAATTGGGCATAATTGGTTATTCTTAGATATTCCCACATGGTTTTCCTGGCCTGGGCCTATAGGTACTTTTTCCCTATTAAACTGCAGCTCAATAAAAGAGACACGCCTGAGTACCACCTGTCCAGTAGTTGGGATTAAAAAAAACATCATATGCCAAGAATAAAAGTTGGAGCACTGCCAAATCTGATTTTTCCATCACTATAGTAAAAATGAGAGCTCAGTACCTCGCTCTAAAAAATGCAAGCTCTTCACATCCAAGGCACAATAGTTCTGATGCTGGGGTCTGTTGATCCTTAAAAGTTTGGCTTTAAAAGGAGGCTAATTGCAAGACGACTCAAAATGTGATGGAATTGTAGTAGCCGTGATCTGTCTGTCAGTGGGGAGGGAGGGAGTTCCAAGCTAGGGGAACAGCATGAGCAAGGAAAGGGATGGGAAAAAGTTGAGCGTGAGGACTAGTTACAAGGTTGGCTTGAGAGAATGGAGACAGTGAGCTGAGGAATAGCAAGGTGAAAAGACCAGCTAAGTAGGGTGGGGCCAGATGGTGGAGACCATTGAGGCCAAAAGAGAGTTTTGAGGAGAGGAGAAAAGTGGGACAAACAGTGTTTTGTTTTGTTCTGTTTTGCTTTGCTGTCTGTCTCCCCTGTTTAGACTGTGAGCCCATTATTGGGCAGGGATGGTCTCTATCTGTTGCCGAATTGTACCTTCCAAGTGCTTAGTACAGTGCTCTGCACATAGTAAGCCCTCAATAAATATTACTGAATGAATGAATGCTTCAGAAAGATGTCAAAAATGTCAAAAGCAGCAGAGATATCAAGGAGTATTAGGAAAGAGTATAGTTCTTTGGACATGGTAAAGAGGTCACTGGCAACCTTGGAGAGAGCAGCCTCATGGAGTAGAGAGGTTGAAAACCAGACTGCAGAGGGTTGAGAAAAGAGTTGGTGGAGAGGAAATTAATGTAACATGACCTCCTTCTGGCCAAATCAAATGGCTCCTACTCTATTCTAATCCTCCTTGACCTCTCAACTGCCTTTTACACTGTCAACCATCCCCTTCTCCTCCACACCTTATCTCACCTTGGCTTCACGGACTCCGTTCTCTCCTGGTTCTCCTCTTATCTCTCTGGCCGGTCATTCTCGGTCTCCTTTGCAGGCTCCTCCTTCCCCTCCCATCCTCTAACTGTTGGGGTTCCCCAAGGGTCTGTTCTTGGCCCTCTTCTGTTCTCCATATACACTCACTCCCTCGGTGAACTCATTTGCTCTCACGGCTTCAACTATCATCTCTATGCAAATGACACACAGATCTCTGCCCCTGTCCTCTCCCGCTCCCTTCAGGCTCGTATCTCCTCCTGCCTCCAACACGTCTCTACCTGGATGTCTGCCCACCACCTAAAACTCAACATGACCAAAACTGAGCTCCTTATCTTCCCTCCCAAGCCCAGTCCTCTCCCTGACTTCCCTATCACTGTGGATGGTATGACCATCCTTCCCGTCTCTCAGGCCTGCAACCTCGCTGTCATCTTTGATTCGGCTCTCTCGTTCACCCCACACATCCAATCTGTCACCAAAACCTGCCGGTCTCACCTTTATAATATCGCCAAGATCCGCCCTTTCCTCTCCACCCAAACGGCTATCTTACTGCTACGGGCTCTCGTAATATCCTGGCTAGATTAATGTGTCAGCCTGCTCTCTGATCTTCCTTCCTCCTCTCTCTCCTCACTCCAGTCTATTCTTCACTCTGCTGCCCGGCTCATCTTCCTGCAGAAACGCTCTGGGCATGTCACTCCCCTTCTTAAAAACCTCCAGTAGTTGCCTGTCAACCTCTGCACAAAACAAAAACTTCTCATTCTAGGCTTCAAGGCTCTCCATCACCTTGCCCCCTCCTACCTCTCCTCCCTTATCTCTTTCCACTGCCCACCCCACACTCTCCGCTCCTCTGCCGCCCACCTCCTCACCGTCCCCCGTTCTCGCCGATCCCGCCGTCAACACCTGGGCCACGTCCTCCCACGGTCCTGGAATGCCCTCCCTCCTCACCTCCACCAAACTAATTCTCTTCCCCTTTTCAAAACCCTACTTAAAGCTCACCTCCTCCAAGAGGCCTTCCCAGACTGAGCTCCCCTTTTCCCTCTATTCCCCTCTACCCCAGCTAAACCCTCTTTTCCCCCATTTCCCTCTGCTCCTCCCCCTCTCCCTTCCCATCCCCTCAGCACTGTACTCGTCCGCTCAACTGTATGTATTTTCATTACCCTATTTATTTTGTTAATGAGATATACATCACCTTGATTCTATTCATTTGCTATTGTTTTAATGAGATGTTCATCCCCTTGATTCTGTTCATTGCTATTGTTCTTGTCTGTCCGTCTCCCCCGATTAGACTGTAAGCCCGTCAAAGGGCAGGGACTGTCTCTTTCTGTTACCGATTTGTACATTCCAAGCGCTTAGTTCAGTGCTCTGCACATAGTAAGCGCTCAATAAATACTATTGAATGAATGAATGAATGAATAACATTCTAGAAGTTTGGATAGGAGTGGGTGCAGAGAAATGGGGTGGTGGCTGAAGAAGACTGCAGGGTAGAGAGAAGGCTTTTTAAAAACAGTGGAGACTTGCACATGTTTGTAGCAGAGGAGAAGGAGCCTTTAGAGCATGAGACGTTGAAGATAGCAGTGAGAAAGGGGAGTAGGAGTTTGTGATTCTGGGATGTGAGAGGGGACGGAGTCAGAGGTGCAGATAGAGGGACTGGATTTATAAAGCAGGTGGGTGATCTCTTTGGAGACAGGTGGGAAGCAGAAGATAGATGAGGAAGCAGAAGTGATGTGCTGATGAGGTTTAAGGGGAGACTGTGAGAAGTCAGAATGAAAAATTTACTACCAGGAGTCAGCTTATCAGTAGCAGAGAAGACATTTCCACCACCACTCGATAAATATAGTTCTATGCTAGCATGGCAGTTTTGACCTCTTGATGGACCGAGATTATCAAGTGATTCATTCTGATGCCCACTCCCTATCCTGACTGGTGAACAGGTAACACCACACTTCCCCTTGCCTTCTCTGCAGCTCAATGAAACTTGTTCCCCAGCTCCTGTACCCACCTACCTACCCATATGAAACAAATTCCCTAATGTCTCCCCCCCCCACCTCTATTCTCCTCATCCCTACCCCATGCCTTTTTACCCTTCCATTCCTCCCTCCAGTCATGCCTTTGGGACTACAGACCTGTGGGTACTAGAGCAGTGTAGAATGTGGGCAGGGCAGCATCAGTCTACTTCCCCCATCTGGTCTGGCCCAGTCATTGCAGGTTTATTGGGTCCTGTGGGAAGAGACTGCTGCCCAGAGAAGAGGCAGGTAGTGGCAGTGATAGCAGAAAAAAAGAAAACATAAACATAGCCACTGAGGCAGGTCTGTTTATGGGCATAATGTTGGCCTGGTGGCAGTGACATTGGGGAACAGGATGGTGGGGGACTGCAAAATAGAGGTGGGAGTGACACAAGAACTCAGTACTAGAAGGGTCATTGCGTTGCAAAGAAGTTAGGTCTGGTGAGGATAGGAGGTTAGGAGTCGTCTGTTTGCCAGGTGGAGTGAAGAATGGACATTAGATTGGGTCATCCCGATTATCTGGATCTGTCAGCAAATTAAAATTGCTACACTAATGCATAACCACAAATACAGATATCTGTGTGGTCCAGTATATTCTATCTAAAACCAAAAACTGAGACAATTATGTAGGTGCTCCAGGTCGATGTCGGAACCCCAAACCCCATCCTTATCAGGATATATACCTCAGCTATCCATTTTTACTTGCTAGTATTGACCTGGCTTCTATTTAAAAGAGGAATGGATCCTTTTACTTAACCTAGGTAGTGCTTTCTTACAGCAGGCCTGGAATGCTCTTGCAAGATGGTGCAGAGATATGTATTGTTTATATCTATCTTTTGCATTCAATAGCTGTCCAATAGATGATGTTCAGTTAGTCTCAGGTAAACAATGGAAAGATTCTAATAAGGAAATGGCTAGAACTTCCAATTTGCCACCAAGGACTGCCTGTGACTATCAACATATCTTTCTTTGAGAGTTAATTTTAGCTCAGTAAGGAATAAGAGAAAATTCAGCTGTAGAGACAGGACAATAATGATAATAATAGCAATGATAATAATGTTAATAATAATTGTGGTATTTGTTAAGCCCTTACTGTATGCCAAGCACTGGGGTACATTCAGTATATTCAGGTCATACATAGTCTCTGTCAATCATAGAGCTCAAAGTATAAGTAGGAGGGAGAACAGGTATTGAATCCCCATTTTATAGGTGAGGTAACTGAGGCCCAGAGAGGTTAAGGGACTTGACCAAGGTCACACAGCAAGCAAGTGGCAGAGCAGGGATTAAAACTGAGGTCCTCTGACTCCCAGGCCCATATGCTTTCCACTAGGCCAGACTGTTTTTTGAGTGGACAAGAGGATTTAAGATGAGAGCCTGAACTGATAATGATAATAATAATGATAATGAAATTTGTTAAGCACTTACTATGTTCCAAACACTGTTCTAAGCACTGGGTTAGATACAAGGTTATCAGGTTGTCCCAAATGGGGCTCCCACTCTTAATCCCCATTTTACAGATGAGGTAATTGAGGCACAGAGAAGTTAAGTGGCTTGCACCAAGTCACAGAGCTGTCAAGTAGTGGAGCCAGAATTAGAACCCATGACCTCGGACTCCCAAGCCCATACTCTTTCCACTAAGCCATGCTGCTTCTCTAAAGATAAAGATCTAGGGCAAAGAGACAGCCAAGGAGGGTGATGGAGTGCAGTCAAATTTAACCCACCGTACATTCAGTGACAAAATTGAAACCTCCAGGAATGAATCTAGAAGTCAGAGGACCTGGGTTCTAATCCTGACTCCACCACTTGTCTGCTGTGTGACCTTGGACAAGTCATTTAACTTCTCTGGGCCTCAGTTTCCTCATCTGCGAAATGGGGATTAAGACTGTGAGCCCCATGTGGGACAGGGACTGTATCCAACCTGATAAGTTTATATCCCCAGCACTTAAAACAGTGCCTAGCACAGAGTAAGTGCTTAACAAATACCATTAAAAAATCAATCAGTGGTATTTATTGAGCACTTACTCTTTTCAGAGCTAGACTGGGTTAAGTGGTTGGAAGAGTACAATAAAACAGAGTTGACAGACCTGTTCCCTGTCCACAACAAGCTTAATCCCCAATTCAATGTTATTCCCTATCCACTCCCTCATCCTTTCCAGCCATCACTCAAGCTAATATCATCTGCTTGCTATTGATATCTTCCCCCTCCACGTTTGCCTCCACCAATGTGCCTTCCCACCTTATTAAAAACACTTGAGCCCACTCTTCCTCCCTTCCTGACAGTCATCTTCAACTGCTCACTCTCTGATGGCTCCTTCTCCTCTGCTTTCAGATACACCCACAACTCTTCTAACCTAAAAACTTTCTCTGGACTCCACCCCCCCTTGCTGTTATTACACCGTCTACCTCCTACCATTCCTGTCCAAACTCCTCAAAAGTTTTGTTTAAAGCCATTCTTAAATCACACCTTCCCACCCTATTTTCTCTTTTACTGTGCTTTCAGCACATGTCACCTAAGCACTGGGCACTCACTCCCTCCCATCCTACTTGTTGTACTCTCCCAAGCAATTAGTGCAGTTGTCTGCACAGTTTGTGCTCAATAAATACAATTGATTGATTGCATTTATGTTTGTATCTTTATAGTCTATTTCTCCTCCTATTTGTAATTTATTTTAATGTTTGTCTCCCCTGCTAGATTGCAAATTCCTTGAGGGCAGGAGTCATATCTAACAACTCCATTGTACTCTCCCAGTCAAACACTGTTCTAAGCACTGGGGCAGATACAAGTTTATCAGGGTGGACATGGACCCTGTCCCACATGGGGCTCACAATCTAAGTAGGAGGGAGTAGGATTTAACCCCCATTTTACAGGTGAGGAATCTGAGGCCAAGAGAAGTTGTTACTTGTCCAGGGTCACACAGCAAGAAGTTAGCAGAACTGGGATTAGAACCCAGGTCCCCTGACTTCCAGGCCCATTCTCTTTCCACCACACTGTACTGCTCTTCTGCTCAGAGTAAGTGCTCAAAAATACTATTGATTGATTGATTGGTTCACTGGGCTCTTTTCAATTTCAATTCCTGTGTTACATTTGCTGTTCCATCAGTCTTTCAAGTCCTTCATTTTGCCCTGGCCTCCTCCTTACTCCTTTCCCTTCCACCTGAACAGACCATCTGTTGTCTTCGAATTGTGTTTCTAAAGCTGTTAGGTAAATTTCATTGCTATCCTTTGATCTGCTCCAAAAGCCTACAGGACATGTAGGTAATCAAAAATGAAGGGAGAAGACAGATGTGTTGAAACAAAATATCTGTAATTCGAGAACACTTGCCTTGTGTATACACAGTATTTTTCTTCCAAAAAGGTAATCAAGGAAAAAGGTATATCAATCAATCATATTTATTGAGCACTCACTGTGTGCAGAGCACTGTATTAAGCACTTGGGAGAGTACAATACAACAGAGTTGATAGTAACATTCCCTAAAGTGTAAGGCAAAGGGCTGATGTCCTCATAGGCAACTGGGGAACAAAGTGCCCATAGGCAGCTTAGGCACTCCTTTAATAGTGCTGCTCCAAAAAAAAATTACAAATAAATGTTTGCAATCACCTCAAAATGCTGAAGCCCTGCATAAAATGATTTCAAGTAAAGTACAGAATTGTTACTTCTGTGAAATTATGTATTTAATCCTGAGTCTAAATTCAAGATCAGGCCTAAACTTACACAGTCTGTTTTTTTCTGTTGCAAATTGGAACATTATAGTTCACAGGTATTTTTCAAATTATGATACTGAAGCCTGATGCCATCATAGATCCTAAATGGGATTATGGTTATTGTGACTGGAGCTGGGTGGGAGAAATACATAGAAAGTTCAGGAAAGAAATCTTGGAGTTTGGTGGGTCATGGTCTTCCTTTTTTCTAAGCACATTATGAAGCAGGGGTCCCTAGGATGTGAGCAGTCCATGTTGATGGGTGTCCCAGAGGACTGATCAGCTGGTGAAATGTGATTCCACAACTCCTGTCATTAAAAACTCCATGGCACTTTTTCTAAGATAAGAGAACTTCAAAGTGGATTGCTCTGGCAGAATTCCCTCTGAGCAAATTGCCTGCTGCCTTCATTGCCTTAATTTTCCCTCACAAATTCAGTCTACAGGCTTTCTTATAATGCATTTCATTTCTCGCCCTTAAAATGGCTATGGGGCAAGGAGGTGTGATGTAAAATGGCTTCTCTATTTCCACTGAAAAATAGCATGTGTAAAGCGGTTGACATGCTTTGAATACCGTGGATGACTAATTTCAACCTCAAGAGTATTTTATCACCCAGGTTATAAATCTCTTATTTCAGGATATTATCAATGAAATATGCAAAATAATGAAATAGGTTGAAGTGTAAAAGGTCTATTTATTAAGGCTAGGAATATTCCCTGATTACCCTTCTGAAATCACATCTCTCCTAAAAGGTCTTCCAACTGCCACTTTAGCTCTCCAGTGCACCTGAAGCACGTAAATTCTCCCAGCACTGTGGTATTTATGTATATGTATATGTATATACCTTATATACTGAAATACTTCTTCCTATCTGTAATTTAAGTGTCTGTCTCCCCCAACTAGATTGTAAAAATCTCAAGGGCAGGAATCAATCCATCAGTGGTACTTACTGAGTGCTTACTATGTGCAGAACACTGTACTAAGCGCTTGGGAGAGCACAATGTAATGGAATTGGTACTAATTCTGTTCTACCCTCCCAAGCATTTAGTACTCAGTAAATGCTAATACTTAATTGCACAAGAATTCAAATGTTTTTGGATGTCCAATTTGCATCTGGGACTTATTTTCCTAATATCCCAGCTCCTAATGCCACCACCCCCACCCCCAGGCCTTGGGATGACCGGAGTAAGAAAGTATCCCGTGGAAATGAGGAATTTCAATATAATTTATTTTACATAAGGTAGCCTAATTCCCATAAACCTCTGGGCAGAGGAGATGAGACACTTGGCAGAATTCCATCAAGCGCTTAGTACAGTACTTTGCACACAGTAAGCTCTCAATAAATACGATTGAATGAATGAATGAATACTGTTTCCAGGGGCCTTCTAGCCGGAGGTGCAATGCCCCTCCACTTGCCTTGAAACCTGTCCCATCTCTAGCCCCATGAAATTTCTTCTGAGGAGTCTTCTCTAACTCAGCATCATGGTGTGAACAAACTCTGCCACTGACTTTTGTGAGATCCCTCATTTGCTTATACTATGAGAAATAGGAAAGGTCAAAGGTTTCTCACTTCTCATATTGTGTTTACCTCAGAGCTACTTCTGACACTTTTGATTAGTACACTGTGTTGGCTTATTTTATTTTCTAGGGTGTTTTCTACTGTGAGGCCTTTTCCTGCCTCTCTCAGGCACTTCACTCACTCAGTGGCATTCTTATTATTGTTTCATCCCTTGGGCCTACTTACAGAGCCTTCTACTTTTGGCACAATCTGAAAAAAAATTATTTTCTTCTGCCAAAGCTACATTTCCTGACATGAAGTCTTATCCCTCTGAACCTATTTTAACTGTTTCTTTTCTCTTGTTTATAGCTAAAATGAGCTTGAACAGTATTCTAAAAAGTGAAGAGCTGTACTAGGGATGAAAATTAACTGGGTTCCAGCCTCATTTCTACTCTAACTTGGCTAGTACCTCGCTCTAAGAAATGCAAGCTCTTCACATCCAAGGCACAATAGTTCTGATGCTGGGGTCTGTTGATCCTTAAAAGTTTGGCTTTAAAAGGAGGCTAATTGCAAGACGACTCAAAATGTGATGGAATTGTAGTAGCCGTGATCTGTCTGTCAGTGGGGAGGGAGGGAGTTCCAAGCTAGGGGAACAGCATGAGCAAGGAAAGGGATGGGAAAAAGTTGAGCGTGAGGACTAGTTACAAGGTTGGCTTGAGAGAATGGAAACAGTGAGCTGAGGAATAGCAAGGTGAAAAGACCAGCTAAGTAGGGTGGGGCCAGATGGTGGAGACCACTGAGGCCAAAAGAGAGTTTTGAGGAGAGGAGAGATGTGGGACAAGCAATGTTTTGTTTTGTTCTGTTTTGTTTTGCTTTGCTGTCTGTTTCCCCCGTTTAGACTGTGAGTCCATTATTGGGCAGGGATGGTCTCTATCTGTTGCCGAATTGTACCTTCCAAGCGCTTAGTACAGTGCTCTGCACATAGTAAATGCTCAATAAATACTATTGAATGAATGAACATTGTAGTTTAATTTTTCCATATGTTATGCCAGGAAATAATGTTCATGTAATCCATCAGTCAATCAATAATATTTTACTGAGCTCTGTACTCAGCATTTGGAAAAGTACTACTCTGGGAAAGTATCTATTTCTTAGGAATGAGACAATTGAGTAAAGTTGTAGAGAAGCAGCATGGTTTAGTGTAACTAGCACAGTTCTGAAAGTCAGGGAACTTCGGTTCTAATTCCAGCTCTGCCACTAGCCTGCTGTGTGACCATGGGCAAGTCACTTAACTTCTCTATGCTTCTGTTTCCTCATCTGTGAATGGAGATTTGATACCTGGTTTCCCTTAGACTATGAGCCCCAGTTGTGACAGGGACTGTGTCCGACCTGATTATCATGTATCTACCTCAGGGCTTAGTACAATGCTTGGCATGTTGTGAGTGCTTAACAAAAACCACAATCATTATGATTGTATTTATAAAGGTGCTCTGAAGGAAGACTGTTACAGAAATCTAGGAGTTTCTTCTTCAGTCATATGGCTCAGAAAGTCAAATCTGCCTCTACTGTGTAATGTAGTATTTAAGTGTTTATTATACCTGAGCACTTTTTTGTGGATTCACCCATTTACTCTCAATCAGATGTTACTGCTATGAATCAGTATATCTTTGCATGAAAGATAGCTTTCAACTAATCTGTCTGCTCTATTGGACCTCAGTCCTATAAAATGTCATTATGGGAAATGATTGCACTGGGAAGCCATGAGGACTGGTGGAAAGAGCACAGGACTGCAGACTGTAATCTGGTGGGCAGAGATTACCAACTCTGTTATGTTGTGCTTTCCCAAGTCCTTAGCACAGTGCTTTGCACACAGTATGTGCTCAACAAACACCACTGATTGATTGTGTCAGGGGAACTGGGTTCAAATGGCATGTGCCTGTTGTGTGACCTTGGGTAAGTTACTTAACTTCTCTGTGCCTCAGTTTCTTCATCTGTAAAATAAGGATTAGATATCCTTTCTCCCTCCCCATTAGACTGTGGGCCCCGTGTGGGTTAGGGATTGTATCGATCTGATTATCTTGTATCTACCCTAATGGTTGGCACATGATAAGCACTTAGTAATTGCCACAATTATAATTTGTATCACTGCATCAGTAAATGGGGATGGCCGTGCCGTTTCATAAAATAGTGTAGACAATTGTATACCCATGCACTTGTTTTCTACGTTAGAAGATTTTTTTTAAGGTATTATTCTCCACAAATACAGATGTGGATAAAAAGACTGATTCTTAATCCTACTGAGCACATGTGAAAGCTGTTTTTGTTTTTCAGATGCTGCCACTATTTGTGAGGCCTGTTGTTCACTGCTCTGCCTCTTGTCCTACCTAGTTTCTTGTGCTCAAAATGAGCTACCTATTTCTGAAAGATGGACCCCAGGCAGGTCTGATTGCTACTGTTCTTTCCCATTAGTCCCCAATTATGCCGTATCATTCACAATGATGTTTCAATGAGTCTTTAGCATGTTCTTCCTGCCAGGTTCTGCTTATGGCCCCTCATTTTTTGGTTCACTGAACAGCAACTGCTTAGCTATCCTTTTGCAACCCAAATGTCAGATTTCCAGCCTAGTAGCACTAAGCTGAACTAAGCATTACTTTAATACTGTTTACAGGCAATCAATCAATCAATCAGTCATATTTGTTGAGCACTTAATGTGTGCTGAGCACTCTACTCTGCTTGGGATAGTACATTATAAGTGGGTGGACACATTCTCTACCCGCAAGAAGCTTAAATTTTATAAAAATAATTTTCACTTGGTTCATTGTTTTGAGCATGGCTCATAGGTGAAACTGATGAATGTGTTCAAGAAGTCTGGTGTCACATCTATGGGAACCCAAGTCACCCAGCCATAAAGGAAATGGAATGCAACTACTACTCAGAAAATTAAATGAGCATGAAGCTCAAAAAAGCTGTGGGGTGAACAACACATTACTCCCTCGCCCTTCTGCATCACCTTTGCATTTAGATTTGCAACCTTTATTTATGTCACCCTCAGACCCACCACAATTATGTAGATATCCATAATTTAATTTAATGTAATAAAGTTTGTCTCCCCTTCTATACTCTAAGCTCCTTATGAGCAGGGAGCACGTCTACCAACTCTGGTATCTTGTACTCTCTCAAGTGCTCAGTATAGTGCTCTGTACAGAGTAAGTGTTCTATAAATATCATTGATTATTTGCTTGTTGCATGAAGTGGTTTGATCTTAGAAACATTTTGGTCAAACCAGTCTGCTAATAATTTCCACTATCTTAATGCCATCTTGGTAAATACAGTTTTATAGCACACACATTCAGTGATCACATTGCAGTAGATAGATAGGGTTGCTTTGCTGCTCTCTTGAAGCTTCATGCAGATATTATTCTTCATGATTTTGTCATTCAAACATTCAGATGTAAGGATAAGACATTGATACATCAGTTTTCTCACTGGTGACAAACCAGAATGTATCAAAAGATTATCAGTCTTGTCAATCTGTCAACCTGTCAACCCACAGAGTAGTAGTCATGATGAGAAGCAGCATGGCCTAATGGAAAGAGCATGGGCCTGGTAGTCAGAAGGATCTGGGTCTTAACCCTAGCTCCACCACTTGCCTGCCTTGGAACCTTGGGTAAGTCACTTAACTTCTCTGTGCCTCAGTTACCTCATCTGAAAGTGGGGATTAAGACTGGGAGCCCCATGTGGGACATGGACTGTGTCCAACCTGATTATCTTGTATCTACCCAGTGCTTAGTACAGTGTCTGAAGCATAATAAGTGCTTAACAAATACCATGAATAAAAAGATCTCTATCAGCAATGGAAATGAATGTGGTCATTAAATTTGGTGACTTATTCAGTCAGTCATATTTATTGAGCACTTACTGGGTGCAGAGCACTGTACTAAGCACTTGGGAAAGTACAATACAACAATAAGCAGACACTGCTTCATTGACCCAAGGATAGCGATACAGAAGGGAGAGGTGTTAGGGGAATTGAGTGCTTAGTCTGGAAAGACCTCTTAGAGAAGATGTGATTTCAGTAAGGCTTTGAAGGTGGGGAAAGTGATGGTCTGTCAGATATGAAGAGGGAGGAAATTCCAGGCCAGAGGCAGGATGTGGGTGAGGGATTGGTGGTGAGATAGACAAGGTCGAGGTACAGTGAGTAAGCTGGTGTTAGAGAAGCTAAGTGAGCCTGCCAGGTTATAGTAGGAAATCAATGAGGTAAGATAGGAGGGGGCAAGATGTTTGAGTGCTTTAAAGCCAAAAGTAAGGAGTTTCTGTTTGATGTGGTGGTGGATGGGCAACCTCCAGAGGTTACTGGGGAGTGGGGAAACATGATCTGAATGTTTTTCTTTTTAGAAAAATGATCAGGGCAGCAGTGTAAAGTAAGGATGGGAGTGGGGAGAGACAGGCTGCAGGGAGGTCAGCAAGAAAACTGATGCAGTACCAGGATAAGATAAATTCTTGGATTAGCGTGGTAGCAGTTTGGATGGAGAGGAAAGGGAGAATATTAATGATGTTGTGAAGGCTGAACCAACATGATTTAGTGACAGATTGAATATGAGAGTTGAATCAGACAGTTGAGTGGAGAATTATGCCAAGGTTATGGGCTTGTGAGACAGGGAGGATGGTGGTGCAGTTTACACTTTTGGGAAAGTCAGTGGGAGAATGGGGTTTGGGTAGAAAGATGAGGAGTTCTGTTTTGGACATGTTACTTTTAAAGTGTCAGCAGGACATCCAAGTAAGGATGTCCTGAAGGCAAGAGGAAGTACAAAACTGCAGAGGAGAGAGATCAGGGCTGGAGATGTAGATTTGGAAATTATATGCAAATGAAACAGCATGACCCAGTGAAAAGAGCATGGGTCTGGGAATCAGAGGACCTGGGTTCTAATCCTGGCTCCACCACTTTTGTACTATGTGACCTTGTGACCTCTATGCATCAGTTGCCTCATCTGTAAAATTGGGATTAATTCTGTGAGCCCCAGGCAGGACAAGGACTGCATCCAAACTGATAACCTTGTATAATAATAATGATGGCATTTGTTAATCGCTTACTATGTGCCAAGCACTGTTCTAAGCACTGGGGTAGATACAAGGTCATCAGGTTGTCCCATGTGGAGCTCACAGTCTTAATTCCCCATTTTACAGATGAGGTAACTGAGGCCCAGAGAAGTTGTGACTTGCTCAAAGTCACACAACTGACAAGTGGTGGAGCCGGGATTAGAACCCACATCTTCTGACTCCCAAGCCCCTGCTCTTTCCACTAAGCCATGCTGCTTCTCTACCCCAATGCTTAGAACAAGTGCTTGACATAAAGTAAGCACTTAACAAATACTATCATTATTATTATCCATGTAGAGATGATAGTTGAAACCATGGGAGTGTATGAGTTGTCCAAGGGAGTGGGTGTAGATGGAAAATGTAAGGGTAGTCCCTCAGCTAGAGAGTATATATATGATAAATTGCATAATAATAATAATTAAGTCATTTTTGAAATATTGCTATTTATAAATTTTCAAGATCCCGGGAAACAAAATCTGCTCTTTCACAAATGAGAAATTTCCAAATCCTATTTCCTATTCAATCATTCATTTCTATCTTTTGGCAATTTGTAAAACTAGTGGTGCTTTTTCTTGGTCAATCCTTGGCTCTCCTTGGTTTGGACTGATCCCAAAATGGAATTACACTGCTAGAACTCCTCCAGTCAAACTGTCCAAAGCATCGTAAGACAATTTCATATTCTTCCACACCCCTGAGCATTTCTATGGTTGTTAAGGAAACAAGAATATAAATTAAGATGAGCAGTCTGAAATGTTACTGGCAATATGATAAAGATTAAAAATATCAGAACATTACTATACTAACACACTGGCACAATTACTATGCTCCCACATTTTAATTACAGTAGTTTGAGGCTCTCTGTTCTAGAGTGGCTTTATTAATTCCATAGTCTTATTAGCCTCAGGTTAAAATTTGTATTGGTATTTTTGACATCAATTTGCCATTGTTTTGCTTTTAAAATAATTAAAATCACTCCTACATAATTGGTCATTCCATACTCTATTCTCGTTTTGTGTTTGTGTGGTCACCATTTCGTGTGCTTTTTTTTTAGTAGCAGGAAAGTAGGGAGAATCACTCTAGGATATTTGGTGTATCTTTAATGGCAGTACTAACAGCTGAAAAGAAGGTACTAATGGCCTCTAATGTACCCTGCCATGAAGGTCTGACAGGATAATAATGAGGTTAGTGCCCTTTCGTTCATCCAGAAACATTTTAGCTAAAATATAATTTAAGGTTGTCAGTAAGTAATAATTAGATCATAAATATTACAGTGTGATTAAAGGGCAAGTAGCCTATCTTATAATGGCAATTTTTTATACAGTGGCATTCTAGCAGCATTTTCTTTTTCCTTAGGTTCATGGTATCCTATCTTTTGAAAGCAAGAATCATAACATTTTTCTAGTAAAAGTTTTACTGTTTTGGTAAGGTTTGTTGTTTGCTATCTGTGATTTAGATGGAAACATTTCAAAAAACCAAAGGAGATTGAAGCTGAGGAAAATATGGAGAAATTGGAGAATTAACAAAAAGTCTACAAAATAATGAAGGGTGTATAAAGGGCAAAAATGTAATTGTTCAGTAAATTCCACTCCACTAGGATGAGAGAACAGCCATTGCAGTTTAAGGTTGGTAGGTTCAGAACAGACAAAAAGAAATACTTCTTCACAGACTGGGTGGGAAATATATGGAATTTGTTAGCACAGGAAGTTCTTCAGGCACAAAATATTAGTAAGTTCAAGAAGGGTTTATTTAAGTTCATGGTTGAGAGGTCCAAGGGTTCAAATAAGTCCATGGACTACTACAGGGAAAGTTAGGGAGGTAGAGAGGAAAACCTAGGGATGTGGGATGGTACATCCTTAAATATTAGGTCAGATGTCAAGGATTACAAAAATCTCATGGTTTTTCCAAGCATCTTAGAGAAATCTAAGATCTGTCTAGAGCATAAGCTCATTGTGGGCAGGGAACATGTTTGCCAACTCTTTGTACTCTCCCAAGCACATAGTACAGTGCTCTACACACAGTAAATGCTCAGTAAATATGATTAGTTGATTGAACCTTGGATTCCATATTCTGGAAACTGAAAACTAGGCTAGATGAGTCATTGTTCTGTTCTAATCAATAATAGGATTTCCTGGAGGGTTTGGAGATAATGTTTTTCTGATCATAATATGAAGTAAGGAAACAGGGTATATGAAAACTGGTCTATCAGTTTCCAGAAGGTGTTTTTGGGATTGGAGCTGGTATCCAAGGTGGTTCCTCCCTAAGACAAAGGGAAAGAGAAATTGAGCATTCACTAACTGGAACTGAAACTTGAAGACAACCAAATAAAATAATTCAGGATGAATATGCCACTTTCTTTTCAGTTACTTGTTTTGGATATGTTTAGGTATTTATTTTCTGAATTTTGTAGATAATTGACTCAACTCTCTACTGCAACTTCCCCACGTAGATTAAGTGAGGATGCACATTTTTAGAATGCCATAACATTCCCTCTCTTCCAAAACTAATTGGAAATTACAGGAAGAATTTCTGACCTTATAAAAAACTAAGAGTAATAGTCAAGCCTGTTTCTTTTATAATTTCATTTAATCAGATTCACACTATTGCATCTAGATTTCCAACCCCAGGCTATCTTTTATGATGTCTGTTCCTTCTGGTGTTTATATTTTTGTGAGCTGTAAACAATTGAATTTTTTATCCAGCTCTATGGATATCCAACTGCGTGGAAGGTTTCACAAATTTGCCAGTATATACAAATGAGGAAAGGTAGAGACTGTTCATTTTAATGAGGGCCTTCATGACATTTCCAGTTTCTAGAAAATCTCATAAATAGGACAAAATGAATTTCCCACACTGTCACATGTCACAAGCCAATTCTCTTATAATGTATAGTTTACCGGATGGGACACATGACAAAAATGGAAAATGTTAAACTTCTTTATTTTAAAAAAAGTGTGACTGTAATTATCAGTCTAATTACTAATTTGGAGAAAGCCCTTTCTCTTCATAAGAAGTAGCTATTCCAAATTAACTCTAGCCATAGAACCAAAGGTTTGCTCATGTCCAGTTTTTAAAACATTATTTCCTTGGGTTTCACATTTGGAATATGCAGTAATCATTTTAAGTTCTGATTATTTATTGAAGAATGTTATTAATCTATTAATTCAGTAGTATCCTCATCCAAATGGAAAATCTATAATTATCAGCAGTTACAATCAAGCTCTTTGGCTGTGGAGTTTAATTATATCTCCAAAAGTAGACTACTTTTTTTGACAAGATGATGTAGTAATGCAGCTATCTCCAAGGTGACAGAAAAGTTTAATAGAAAAACAGAAAAAAGAGGCCACTGGTCCATCCATCATGACAGTCAAACAAAAAGCTTGGAGGAATCCTGTATTTCTTTTTCCTTGACAACCATCCTAAAGGTTAGAATTCCCTATTGGTCTTAGTCATACTCTTCCACATGTTTAGAATCTCTCTGTCACCAGTGTCATTGTCAAAAACCAAGCACAGTTATACAATTTAAACATAGAAGTGATATTTATTGAGCACATACTGAGTACAAAGCACTGTATTAAGTACTGGGGAGAGTACACCAAAGACATCATGTATTTGTACATCTATCTTGAATTTGTCCCACTGCCTCTGTTGTATTTGGCGTTTACTTCCAATGCATAACTAAGGAATAAATGAAGCTCCATAAATAATGACTTGTGAAAAATTGAAATAAACCAATTATTAAAAGCCCATAGATTTTAAGAAATGGTTCCTCACTGGATTGAATATTTGTTCATCGACAACTTTTTATTTCAGTGACCAAAGAGAGGCACTTCTACTCTAAGAATATTTGATGTTAATAGATGAAATTTTTCACCAATCCACTCTACTGTCTAATAACATTAGTTTTCAGTAACTAAAACCAGTCATTAAATATTGAGTGATTTAATGTGTTTCTTTTCCATTTGAATTCAATCAATAGAAAAACATTACTGAAAGTTTTTGTCTTATTATCTGGAGAAATGAAAACATTCCATAACACAAACAGTGTATGTATACTTCTTTAGGAAATAATTATCTCTCGTTCTATTAAAATATAATGAGAAAAGACTAGTCTACCATTATATGGTGAAACTAAATGGGCTCTTGGGAATAGTCAGTAGACAATTATTAAGAAAGACCATTTTCTTCAAAGAAGAGGAAATACAATTGTCTCCTAGTTACTAAAATGCTGAAATAAAGTGAAAGTATTATAAAATATTCTCCCAAATGGTTTTATAGGCTTCCTATTAAGAATCTTATTAAAATTTTGAGATTTTTTTAAATGAAGGATTAAAGGTTGTGCTACAAAACATATTATTTATATTTTTAATCTGTCAGATGAGCAAATAATAGAAGGGATTTAGTTGGCCAAAGTGCTGATGAGGTTGGTGGAGGTGACTGTATAACCAGTGCAATTAGAGGCATTTTGCATAAAAGAAACTGTCTAGCCAGTTTCCTAGTTGTGCCACTTGTTCTTTAATAATAATAATGCTGGTGTTTGTTAAGCACTTATTATGTGCTAAGCATTGGGGTAGATACAATATGATCAGTTCACAAAGTTCTTGTTTTATATGGGGCTCACAGTCTAAAGGTGAGGGAGAAAAGGTATTTAATTCCCTTTTAATCAATCAATCATATTTATTGAGCACTTACTATGTGCAGAGCACTGTACTAAGAATTTGGGAGAGTACAACATAATAGAGTTGTTAGACATGTTCCATGCCCACAATGAGCTCACAGTCTAGAGAGGGAGAACAGAGGACACTAGGCTCTAAACTCTTTGAGGGCCGGGAAAGTAACTACCAACTCTGTTGGATTATACTCTCCCAAGTGCTTGGTAGAGAGCTCTGCACACATTAAGTATTCAAAAATGCCACTGATTGATTGATAGACACGAAGGCAAGGAGAGATTAAGTGACTTGCCCAAAGTCGCATAACAGGCAAGTGGAGAGACAGGATTAGAACAGAGATCTCCTGATGCCCAGTTCTATGCTTTTTCCATGAGGTAATACTACTTCTCTAAAACAGGACACCTTGACGGTGAAAATTTCAAATATTTTAAATGACATTTAAATGATATTTTTAATGACAGTACAAACAATTCTGGATCCACATGAAGTGGTAAAACATTTTTTAACTAAAAATGTCATTCTTTACTGGAATCGTCTACTCCACTGAGGGTTCTAAGAGATCAGATGGCAATAGGATGAGGACAGTGTGTATAATATGATATAACATTAATTTTCCAACCATTCAGAGGCATGCAATTAGGAATCTCCAAATCAGTAATCGGATTCTTTCAATTGTTCCAGATGATGGTTCTGATAAGAGAATTCCAGGAATGCCATGTCTGAAATCTATGTAAGAGGAATTTAAAAATAGGCAAGTACATATGGAATTGGATTAAAAGGAACTTCTTTAATTGGTTATCAGAGAAACAGTATCAATTCTGAGTGACATGTGTTCCTGTACTCTTATTTTATACCAATATACCCTGTTCTTCTATAATGCAAGGGATGTGTTTTTATGAAACTTCACGAGATGGAAAACACCCTGTAGGGCTCATCCTTTCCAGTGCAACATGCATGCACACAAGCAGTTTATTTGGTTAATGAGTGAGTTGACCCCAAGCGAACTCGGGTTGTTGAAAGAAACTTCCCTAACTGCATTGAAAATACATATCGTTGCAGAACTGGGTGTTTTTAACCATTAAATATGCAGAAAGATTCAAGATGATTCTCAAATTTCAATAGAAAGATATACTGAACGTTTCACTGAACAGGAGATGGGCAGCCATGAATTAAAACCGTGGATTTCCACTGCACACATAAAAACATTTTACCTTGATCATTACAAAGGAATTTAGAAAAAAGGAAATACCTTAATAAATTATTAAGCCATACAAGTTCTAATTATGTTCTTTCATAAATGTAAGTTGCTTGAAAGCGGTATTAACATAGGAGCTCATAATAATTTAAACAAATACCACCTTTTAGAGGCAGCTGCTAAATTCTTTGAAAATTCATAATGAAACTGAAAGCCAGCATGATGAAATACATGCTAGAAAGTCACATCTAAACCAAAACTGTGGAATTGAACAAGGCCTACAATAACAGAGTTGTGGTCCTTTTACTTTTTGATGGACTTTATAACTTTGATTTTTTTTATACAGTGTAGTCTTGGTAAAGCCAATGCATTTTAGGTAAAACAGAACCTTTAACTTCTAATTCTTTGGCGGTAGTGCCACCGAGACCTAAGTAGTGGAAGAGTAAGGAGATTGTCAAGATAATAGTGGAAGGTATCTTGGAGGTAATGTTTATTTAGATTGGGAGCCTCATGAAGGCCAGGAACTATGTTTGATTTCCACCTGGGTATTTTCTCCCAGCACTTAGTACGGTGCTCTGCACACAGTAAGTGCTTAATAAATACTATTACTACTACTAATGACTTGATAACGAATGTCCAGACCTGAGGGACTGATAGTGCGAACTGGGCCCTCAACTGTCATCAGAAAGATCATTGTTGTTATTTCTTGTTGACCAGTTTATTCAAGTTCAAAACTTTATCCCTGAAGGGAAGAAGAGGGGGTGGCCTGTTCTCTCTGCTGGGCTCTCTGCTAATCTGGTAAGCAGTAACTTTTTTATTCTAGGTGTAAACTGGCAAGAACTAATGATGATAATTATGGTATTTGCTGAGTGCTTACTATGTGCCAAGCATTGTTCTAAGGTGCTGAAGTAAGTACAAGTTAATCAGATTGGACACAGTCCCTGTCACACATGAGCCTTGCAGTTCAAGTAGGAGGGAGAACAGGTTTTGAATTTGCATTTTACAGTTGAAGAAACCAAAACACAGAGAAGGTAAGTGACTTGCCCAAAGTCACACAGCAGAAAAACGATAGAGCCCAGATTAGAATCCAGGTACTCTGACTCCTAGGCCCATGCTCTTTCCACTAGGCCATGCTGCTTCCCAACTAAAGAAAATTTCATGTTTAACCCTTCTGCTCTACCTAGGCCATCCCCTTCACTGCTTCCTTCCCCAAATCTTCTGATTTCCAGTTTTTCTCATGCAATTCCTTTCACCTGAAACTCTGTCCCTTGTCTGCCTCCTGGATCAACTATTCTTCAGAGCATTTGGTGTCTTACTGGATAAATTGGACTTTTTTAATTTTTACAGAGTAGGAGTGGGGAGCAGTAATGATAATAATGATATCTGTTAAGCACTTACTATGTGCCAAGCACTGTTCTAAGCACTGGGGTGAATACAAGGTAATTAGGTTGTCTCACATGGGGCTCTCAGTCTTAATCCCCATTTTCATAATAATAATGTTGGTATTTGTTAAGTGCTTACTATGTGCAGAGCACTGTTCTAAGCGCTGGGGGAGATACAGGGTAATTAGGTTGTCTCAGATGAAGCTCACAGTTTTATTCCCCATTTTACAGATGAGATAACTGAGGCACAGAGAAGTTGAGTGACTTGCTCACAGTCACACAGCTGACAAGTGGCAGAGCAGGGATTAGAACCCATAACCTCTGACTCCCAAGGCCATGCTCTTTCCACTGAGCCACGCTGCTTCTCAAATAATGGCATTTGTTAAGCGCTTACTATGTGCAAAGCACTGTTCTAAGCCCTGGGGGATACAAGGTGATCAGGTTGTCCCACGTGGGGCTCACAGTCTTAATCCCCATTTTACAGATGAGGGAATGAGGCACAGAGAAGTTAAGTGACTTGCCCAAAGTCACACAGCTGGCAAGTGGCGGAGCTGGGATTAGAACCCATGGCCTCTGACTCCCAAGCCCATGCTCTTTCCACTGAGCCATGCTAACTGAGGCACGGAGAAGTAAAGTAGCTTGCCCAAGGTCACACAGCAGACAAGTGGCAGAGCTGGGATTAGAACCCACATCCTCTGACTCCCAGTCCTGTGCTCTTTCCACTAAGCCAGGGTCTGCCCCTAACCCCAGTCTCCAGCGAAGTTGCATAGAACACCAATTACCAGGCCTGGACTCTGAAAGCTTTACTTTGAGGCCTGTTATCCCGGAAGTTTGTTCAGCCTTCAGAGTAGAAGAAATCCAACCAAACCTACCTCACCACCCTTGTCTCTTTCAATGAGCAGCTCATCTCCTCCATAAAGCTTTCTCTGAATAAGTGAAAGTCAGGTCAGGATTGCACAGTCCCTTTCTCCCCATGTCTGCCGTAACCTTGCCCTTCTCCCAACATGAAAAATACAGTCTCTAAAATGTACATGTAATTTAAATCTTTTCTTCTATTGTTTGCATATTTGACTTAGTTTAAGCTCTTGTCAGAACATCAACCCTTACTGTTTGCGGAATTGTCTGTGGCCATCGAAGACTCTGACTTTGTGCCTGCAGTGAACATTAATATCCAGTATTTTCTGCAGGCAATCTAAGAACAGTGATAACAGGTCCAGTGGGAAATCTGTTCAAAAGAGGAAACCAAAGAAACTGTTCTTAATTTCATTAAGTTATTTCTGGGGAGGAAACAGAAAGACGTTTCAGACTGCCCTTTCCTCTCCACCCAAATGGCTACCTTACTGCTACAGGCTCTCGTAATATCCCGGCTAGACTACTGTGTCAGCCTTCTCTCTGATCTCCCTTCCTCCTCTCTCGCCCTGCTCCAGTCTATTCTTCACTCCGCTGCCCGGCTCATCTTCCTGCAGAAACGTTCTGGGCATGTCACTCCCCTTCTTAAAAACCTCCAGTGGTTGCCTATCAACCTCCGCTCCAAACAAAAACTCCTCACTCTAGGCTTCAAGGCTCTCCATCACCTTGCCCCTTCCTACCTCTCCTCCCTTCTCTCTTTCTACTGCCCACCTCGCACGCTCCTTCCTCTGCCGCCCACCTCCTCACCGTCCCTCCATCACCTTGCCCCTTCCTACCTCTCCTCCCTTCTCTCTTTCTACTGCCCACCTCGCATGCTCCTTCCTCTGCCGCCCACCTCCTCACCGTCCCTCAGTCTCGCCTATCCCGCCGTCGACCCCTGGGCTACGTCCTCCCGCGGTCCTGGAATGCCCGCCCTCCTCACCTCCGACAATCTAATTCTCTTCCCCTCTTCAAATCCCTACTTAAAGTTCACCTCCTCCAAGAGGCCTTCCCAGACTGAGCTCCCCCCCTTTTCCCTCTGCTCCCTCTACCCCCCTTCACCTCTCCGCAGCTAAACCCTCTTCTCCCCGCTTTCCCTCTCCTCCTCCCCGTCTCCCATCCCACCCCCTCAGCACTGTACTCATCCGCTCAACTGTATATATCTTCATCACCCTATTCATTTTGTTTAATGAGATGTACATCACCCTGATTCTATTTATTTGCCATTGTTTTTATGAGATGTTCTTCCCCTTGACTCTATTTCTTGCCATTGTTCTTGTCTGCCTGTCTCCCCTGATTAGACTGTAAGCCCGTCAAAGGGCAGGTACTGTTTCTATCTGTTGCCGATTTGTACATTCCAAGCACTTAGTACAGTGCTCTGCACATAGTAAGTGCTCAATAAATACTATTGAATGAATGAACAATCATTTAAAAACTAAGGGTAAGGTTTGGGACAGTACAGATAAGGCTTTACCAAGAAATGCAGAAACATACAAGAGTGGGCTGCCAGGTGGGGTTTTTCCCCATATAAAGATAGGTGATATGATACTTTTTAAGTCAAGAATTTTAAATCTGCTGTTAAAACTTGCACTTGGTGTGTATGGGAAACCAGGAACATGGAATTATTTATGGAAAGATCAGAAGATGACTCTAGAGCTATGAACAGGACAGAGGAATCATTGGAAATAAAGGAAAACAATATACTTGTATTGTAATATATTCTAACATATCCATTCTCATCTTATGATTTTTGTAAAAACAAATTAATTGTGGCATTTGTTAACTGCTCACTATTTGCCAAGAACTGTGCTAAATGCTGGGGAGGATACAAGATAATCACATAACCACATGGGGGTTACAGTCTGAGTAGGAGGGAACACAGGTATTGAATCCCCATTTTGCAGAGGAGGGAAGTTAAGTGATCATAGAGCAGACAAACGATGGAGCTGGGATTGGAAGCCAGATCCTCTGACTCCCAGGCCCCTGCTCTGTCCACTAGCCTATGCTTCTGCTCAATAAAAACTTCCTGCACTGAGAGGCTATTCCAGTAATCAAAATTGTAGTATTTGTTAAGCCCGTACTATATGCCAACGATTGTGGCAAATACAAGATAATCAGATCAGATGCAGTCCCTGTCTCATAGAGAGCTCATAGTCTAAGGAGAAGGGAGAACAGATATTGAATTCTCATTTTACGGCTGAGGAAACAGGCTCAGAGAAGTCAAGTGACTCACACAAGGTCACACAGCAGACAAGTGGCAGAGCTAGATGAGAACGCAGGTGTCCTAAGCCCCAATCCTGTGCTCTTTCCACTAGGCCATGCTGAGTTCCAAGCCCAGCCCTTTGGCAACCTTCTGTTATTTACTGCTGTTCCTAATTTCTCATTGTCTATCCTGTTTGACCTGCCACCTAGACTGATCTCTCCTAGTGAATGATTCTTTTTCATCTTTCATTTTCTAAGTCCTCTGCCTAAGGAATCAGCCAGCTTCCCCTGAAACCTGCCTGTACCTCTGCTGGATCCATGTTAGTCTTTTCTGATTCCAGATCTCAGCCCGAAATGGCTCTGCCCTTCACTTTAATCACTAGACTCCAGGAATGCCTCACTGCCTCCCACTCCTAATTCTGGGACTTGTTAAATTGAGTTTGTTTGAACTTTATGTAGGTGTTTGATTGAGATCATAAATTCCTAGAGGACAGGGATTGTAGCTTACAAGTACCCAGTCAGTGCATATACGTCACTGTAAATAATAATAATTATTATTATGATATTTGTTAAGCACTTACTATGTGCCAAGCACTGTTCTAAGCACTGGGGTAGATACAGGGTAATCAGGTTGTACCACGTGAGGCTCATACTTTTAATCCCCATTTACAGGTGAAGTAATTGAGGCACAGAGAAGTTAAGTGACTTTTCTAAGGTCACTCAGCAGACAAGTGGCGGAAGCGGGATTGGAACCCACGTCCTCTGACTCCCCATGCTCTTTCCACTAAGCCATGCTGCTTCTTGATAAGTAAAGATAAGTTTGTTGTTATATTGTACTCTCCCAAGTGCTTAGTACAGTGCTTTACATAAAGTAAGTGCTCAATAAGTACGATTGAATGAATGAATGAATGAGTGAGTGAATGAATGAATGAATAAGTTGAGGGCCTGGAACTTGGGCAGGGAATGTGTCTGTTTATTGTGATATTGTACTCTCCTAGCACTTAGTAAAATACTCTGCACACGGTAAGCGCTCAGTAAATACTATTGACCAACTGACTGATTAAAGGTTCAGTGTTGTGGAAATACATTTTATTTCAGTAAGGGGTTGGCTTATTTAAGATAAGATCAATTTCTTTGAATTGAAATTGTTTCAGATGCAATGCACTGACTTGAATTTTATGCATCAACTACTTTGATCTTAGTTACTGTTTTAGCCTATTTTTAAAAATGCATTTATTTTTATTTGTGCAGCAAGTACCCCCCCCCCAAAAAAAAAAACATTTTGGCTTAAATGTTTTGGATTTTTAAGCCAGTAGGCTTTGGTAATATATCAATTACTGAAATGAGAGTGTGGAATGCCAATTATATACAATGGGTGCATTCATTTGCGTATCTTTCACATACACTGAGACAGAAGGAAGATTATAATGTTCAATTTTGACAGGTTGTTAAGTGAATAACAGAATGGAGGATATCATTATATGGATGGGGGAACAATATCAATTTATGAATAGAGAGAAAATATGGGCCTAGCAGCGTGGCTCAATGGAAAGATCACGGGTTTTGGAGTCAGGGCTCATGAGTTCGAATCCCAGCTCTGCCACTTGTCAGCTGTGTGACTGTGGGCAAGTCACTTAACTTCTCTGTGCCTCAGTTCCCTCATCTGTAAAATGGGGATTAAGACTGTGAGCCCCACGTGGGACAACCTGATTCCCCTATGTCTACCCCAGCGCTTAGAACAGTGCTCGGCACATAGTAAGCGCTTAACAAATACCAACATTATTATTACATTATTAAAGACTTGTCCTAAAATTTCGGTTCTATAAGGAGATTCAATAAAAGTAAAAAAATTAAATTCTGGTCCATCATAATGGTTTTACCTATGCATAAGGCTAAAATGCCCTCTTAGAACCAAAATCTGTAGTCACAGCATGGTATAGTGGAAAGAGTTTTGGCCTGGGAGTCAGAAAATGTGGGTGCTAATTCCTAGACATGCCACTTGCCTGCTCTGTAGCCTTGGGCAAATCATTCAACTTCTCTGTGCCTCAGTTTCCTTATCTATAAAATGTAAATGAGCTACTTGCTCTCTCTCTTAAAATGTGAGTCCTAAGTGAGCCAGGGCCTGTGTTTACCCCAGCACTTGGCACAAAGTAAGCATTCAATAGATACCAACATCTTCCTTGTAAATCAATACATTGGACAAAAAAGATCAGTTCAATGGAACTTTCCATTGGAAACATGGTTATAAGGAAATAAAAGAAAAACTAAAATGAGGGCAAAGAACATTGCTTGTGTAAAATTAAATTTTAAAATGCCTCTCATTCCATTGCTGAACCAGAGGACAGGGGAGTTAGGGAGGAGAGGTGGGAGAGGAAGGGAGAAGCATGAAAGAAGAAGGGGAGGTGAAATCAGTTAATTATAGAGCATACTTTTTCTTTCTGTTCTGTGTAATTTTACTGACAATGTGACTCATCCTATCAGAGCTGCTGTTGGGCCAATTGTCTCCTGTTAGCAGCTGTGTTTCCAGAAATGCCATTGGGGGCAGTGGGGACAGATGGCTCATCAGCCACTGACAAAGCATAAAGAAGGGCAAGAAGAAGAGGGAAGTTCATGAGAGGGAAGGAGGTTATTGCCCTCTTGAATATTTAGCAATTCCAATGACTGTGCTTGCCTAATACAAAAAGCCAAACTGCATGGCAGTGTGTGCGTAGATCTTATGAACAGGGACCCATCAATTTTAATTGGGATCACCTTTTTGCATTTGCTTTTTCTGAAAAATATTGTGCTCAAAAATGAAACTTGTCTCCTGGCATGCTTGGGTGCTCCAGCGGTGCACCACAGAATGGTGTAGCTGAAGCAAAAATACACGGGGCTGAAACAAGCTGATTTTGATAAGGGGTTCTTCTGTTACAAGCTTCCTGATGTTGCTTACTTTTACCAGTGTGGATGCTGGGAAGCAGCTGGGCCAGAGCCAAACCCATGTTGACCTTTCTGTGTGGCTCTATCCCAGCTTTCCTCATTTCCTACGTGTCCTATTCTTCACTATCTCAACCCGCTACTCATTGTTGCAGTCATATTCCTGGTTCCATCTCTTTCAGCACCCTAACCCTGCTTCCCTTCCTTATGATATTCCTTCTCCCATTGGTGTAGACTGGGAACTGGATATCTCACCATTGATTCACCACTGGAACCTAGGACCATTAGACTAGGCAGCAGCCTAGCATCCCTAAGTTTTTCTATTCTTCAACATCTAAGTGGCTGGTATGACTTGCACACTAACCAGAAAGATGAATAGCAGCTTTCATGGGCATTACTTATGTGATTCAATTAGTTAGAAAAGTAGATCCATTTGCTATATTTCCAGGGGAAATTCTTTCATGTAGTTTGCTGAAAAGGGTTATTGCTCATTGCCATTAATGATTCGACTTTTCAGGCTGCACATTAAGAAAGTGAATACCTAAGTAGTCTTATATTTTCACCTTGCTATGATTTTCATCAGGCTGGGTAAAAACTAAACCTTGGTCAGCTAATCTGGTTCCATCTTCCATTTGGAGAATGATTTCACAAATAGCTTTCATTGTAAGAAAGAGGGCTATGGATCAATACTGATGCTGGTAAAAGGAAGTCATATACAAAAGGCAGATTTTGGCCTCATGAACTAAAAAGAAACTGAACAATTGGACTGATGGAACCAACACTGATGGTCCCATATGCTGTAATACTTAAAGACACTGTGATACAATAGAAGAAAGGGAGTAATTTTATTTAGTGGTCTTTGGGGTGCAGAAAATAGATAAGGAGGAGAGTGTTCTCAATTTTTAGAATCCACATGATGAGTTGAAAATGTTATATTTTTTTGCAGATGCTTCCAAGTGAGTGTGGTGGTTATTGAAGATAAGTTGGACCCTTTGCAAGTGTACTAAGAACCGCAGACCACTAAGGCAGCATTTTAGGCCTGGGAGTGGAATAGTCCATAGTGGAATAGTGGAATGATGAATTGTTTCATCATTAGTGTGGGTCCTCTGTTTCTTCTAACTCTAAATTGAGCTTCCCAGTGAGGTGAGAAAGAGTTTATAGATGATTGGGGGGGACGGGGGTTGGGTGGAAATACTATCAGAAGCCCATCTTACCCCTTCTAAGGGTCTGTAACTTCCTCCACCTGCCCCCATTTAGGAACCTTTGAGGTGGTGCATCAGGTTTCTGGGCTCTGGGTACACCACTCATCAGAGTTCTACCCAGGAGCAAGTGTTCCCTGAATGGGAAGTGGCAATGTTTTCAGTCAATCAATCAGTGGTATTTACTGGTATTTACTGTGTAGCGCACTGTACTAAGCATTTGAAAGAGAGTGCAATGGATTTGGAAGGTATGACTCCTGACTTGGATAAATTTATAATTTGGGTCACACTGCTCCTGTTAACCTAAAGTAATTGATTTGACTCCTAAAATGTTTGAAACCTATTGAACTTAAATTGATTTATCAGCTTTCTTATTGTGCATGCAATATTTTACTGTGTCAGTGCTCACTAAGTCCATGTGCTGTACATATGGATCAGATATAGGTACTAGGGAAACTAGATAAACTGAGGAATGGAGGTATTTTTCCCTCCTACCAATTTCCAAATAAATATATTTCACTCCATTTTAAGCCATGCCTGATGTAAATACATTTGTGTTTTACAAAAGATTTAATAATAATGTTGGTATTTGTTAAGCGCTTACTATGTGCCGAGCACTGTTCTAAGCGCTGGGGTAGACACAGGGGAATCAGGTTGTCCCACGTGGGGCTCACAGTCTTAATCCCCATTTTACAGATGAGGGAACTGAGGCACAGAGAAGTTAAGTGACTTGCCCACTGTCACACAGCCGACAAGTGGCAGATTCAATCATCTGATGTCTACTATCCTTGCGTATGAATATTATGACCTAATTAAAAACAAGGTGGGAAAGGCAAGAACTGTATCGTGCCATAGCATAACTTTCATATTAATAGTAAGATACTGATTAGGTCTGTTCCCATCAATTGACCTCCCACTGGATCAACAGCAGGGCTTAGTTATATTCACTGTTGGAATATAAAGTAAGGCCTCTCCACCCACAGTGGTGATCCCCAACACTCAGGCTCAGAGGCAGTTAGACTCAAATGGGTAAGTGTGCAGAACATCATTTTAGCAGAGTCAATCCTCTGATTTGAAGACAACACTGCCAGTGATCAGCCTGCATCCATGAGTTAAAGGGTCTTTGAGAGCAGGTCTCTTGCACACTTATGCATTTGTCCACAAAAATGAACATTTTTCTGGCCCCTTGCCAAATGGGGAGCATTATTTAGACACCAGTGATTTTGACAGTAAAGTTATGTTTTGCTGCCAGCAGGACCCCCACTTGAATTTTTAGTGAATGAATGAATTGTTCTGGCAGTAGTTGGTAATGGTTTGCACTGAGTCAGTCACACTCTCTAGCCAATAACACAATGGAGGGGGGATGAGTTCCATTTGTGGCCACAGAACAGAATACCTCTGAGACTTCAACAGTGACGGACACCACTGGACCCTCACCCCTTTGGTAAGTACTTGGAAAAGGTAGAGGCAGGTATTTTCCACTTTTTTATGAAAATCAGGAGAAAAGTAAAGAATGAGAAATGAAGAACAAAACCAAGCTCAATGGCAATATAAAATACACAGCTGTCTTCCACACAACAAAGCAGACTGGAAATGGAAAATGGCAGGAGCATCAGAGCAGGGCAGGGGCATTTTTTAGGGATAAGTGTAGAATCACTATAGTTCTACTACTGGGCATATTTGGAAGGCCTGATCCCAGCAACTGTCTAAGTGCAAAATCACAGCCCCTAAACATCAGCTATTGTTCCAATGAGGAGAGACTTTTGTGAAACACAACATATCTAGATATCATCTCCATGAGCGACTGTTTATCAGGGTGTACAAGGGGCTGTACGAGGCACTATACTGGGGGCTCAGGAAGTATGCAAAAGGTGCCGTCCTTTTCCTTGAAGAGTTTATAATCTATGCCCCTACCCTCCTGAAGCCATTAAAATTCTATTTCATAACCAGGCAGGACCCTCACAAACAGCAGCCTGAAATCAAAGCTCTGCTTTTCATGGTGGTGCATGAACTTTGAGAATCTGTGATCTGAATCTGCAAAAACTGGTATTCAGCCAAACACCCCAAATCATCAGAAGTCTAATGACTCCTCCATAAATATCTCCTCTAGCTTTCCATTCAATTAGCTGTCCTCTTTCCTGGGCTTCAGGGGAAAATAAATAGCTAATCATCTATGATTAGTGTATTAGGCTTCTTAAATTATGTAATCTCTGACTTCTGGTCCTGCTGGCATGGACCAAGTTACAAAGAATGGTCTCCTTGTTGACTTCTATTGGTCTGAAATTATCAAGACTCTTCTCTGAGTTTTTCTCAGCCAAGTGCATCACAGGTCTAGTATTAGATGAAGAAGACCTAGCCTTTCTTGGGACAAGTTTTGATATGTTTTTGGTTTGGAGTTTTTGATGAGTTTCTCTGGTGGTCTGATTACACTAATTTTAGTAGGCATTGTACACTTTGCTGAATCATAAGTCCATAATTTGCCACAGAACCCAACCCACTATCAGCTAAAATTTTATTACATTTATTTGTAGTTGTTTAAAATTAGATTCAATAGAATACACTGAGTTGATTCAGCCCATGAATGTACTGCTTCTCATATCTCATGAGTGCCTGAGCTGTCTCTTGTCATTGAGAACAAGAAAGAAGGGATTTTTTTAAATATTTCCACAAACTGTACAATTTAAAAATGATTGTTCATTTCAGAATAACGGGGTGTTCAGCGTCTTGTACTACTTCAAACAATTAAAATAGAAATGTTTTGCCCAGTGTTGCCCCCCGTCAAATTCAAGTGTTTTTTGTCTTCACAGCTTTTTGCAATCTTTGCATTTGCAACATGTGGTGGTTATTCTGGAGGCCTGAAACTCAGTGTGGACTGTGCAAACAAATCAGAGAGTGACCTCAGCATTGACATCGCATTTGCCTATCCTTTCAGGTAAGGCAAGCTCTTTCTTGGCAACACGCATTTGAAGATATAGTTGATTTGGGGCTGGCTCCTATGGTGGCTCTTCTGTCTTGTTTTCATTGGCACAGTAATCTTGGAACCAACCTTGGAGACCTTTCATGCCCACGAAATGCCAAAGAGAAAGAAGATAAAAGATATAGAATGCCCCAAGAGATCATTCCATTCTTTCAACAAAGGGTTTCTCTACATCAGTGGAAAAATGCTCAATTATTTAATGAAAATTTGAACTACCTAGAAAATCTGGATAATTCAGTCCAAAAAATAAAAGATTGCTGAATTATCCAGAATTAATATTTCTGTACTACAAAATTTACCACACAAGGGTACAATCCTTCACTTCATTTTGCCTGTATAGACATGATTTATAAAAGACCTTCAAAATGATTTTTTTCAAAACTTTATCCCCAAAATGAATTATCTTGTCTAGGCAACTTTGAGTTGCTCTTTCTTTTAGCAAAGACAATACCAAAGGCACAGATGCTGGCTTCCGGTGGTATGGTAAAAGGTCTTCAACCAAACAGGGCCTGCATTTCTGCTTTCTACTCTTCTCCCTTTTGGATGCAAAATCAGCTCCATATCCCAATCAAAAGCAACTGGTGGAAATCTGTAGAGAACTACAGCAATGATTCTGTTTGGAATTGCCATGCTCTCATTCTATGAGAGAGAGAGCATTTCCCATCTCAGTTGCAATGTCATTATGTGTATAATAAAGATGCACTCTATGCCATTATGAAGCTAACAGGAACATGTAAGCTTCCAAGAATTTTAAAGAACTGGTGATTCAGTTCCATTGCTGTTCATTTCTGGAACTCCAAGGAGTCACCATTTGTTTTATAAATTTAATTTTTAAAACTACTTTATTACTCTGCCAAGTCTTGCCAATTTCTTCTGAGTATTCCTGAGATGAGCCTTGAAAATGAGATATCAGCATTTGTAAGTTACTCATTTCCAAATAGATAATTTCATCAGAATATATTACAGAGAAATTGTCTGGTAAAATACTTGCCTTTTAAATTATGAAAAAATTGTTCTTCCCTAAAACATATAGAAAGTACAATTAAATTTGGTAGCTTTCTTGAACATGAAAGTTTTAATCAGCTTTTGAAGACTTATTTTATCACATACCAAAGAAGATGATAAAAGTCTACTGCCTGATGATACTTTTGAACAAAAACAGTGAATTCAAAATGATAGATAAAAAGGTGCTATCGAATATGCTTTTAGCAAACCCTTCAGGACAAACAATAGCATTCATTTAGAAAACTTTATAGTGAGACATTTCCATGCCAATTATTTCCAAAGAAAGTACTGATGAAGGAAGCCTGTGTCTCGTTCCACATGGGGAAAAAATGTCCCAAATAATGAAAGTTACTCTTCACTAGAACAAATATGGATTCAGTAAATAAAACACTTAACTTAAGCAGCTCATCATGTAGTAAGCTAATTCGATCTAATGTTAACTGGTGTTCTGCTGTTCAAGAGAGTGTGTATATAAATGTGTATATATGTAATATATATATACATATATGGACAATTATATGTATATATGAACATTGCATAAACACACATCTGGGTATACATATATGTGAATGCATATGTGTAATCATCCTTCATATTTGAAGATGACACCATGGATAGTGAAGCTTACTTATGGGGTGAGAGTGTGGTTGAAAAGTTTGATGTGGGACTTCCACTCCCAACTACACAATATACCCTGGAAGATTGTCCCTGGTTTCGCTGAGGTGCTTGACACTTTGAAGCACCTGGACACTTTTTTGCTTTTATCTCTTATTCTCATGGTCATTTTGAAGCTTCTGCAAAGGACACCTTCCTCAAAGGACACGTTGGCCTTCTTCATTCAGTTTTCTACTTCGTTTTCTATCACTGCATCTGTAGACATTCTGTTCCCTAGGTAACAGAATTCATGACAATATTCAGTTCTGTGTTGCCAGTGAGGATAATTTCCTGGAGGATCAAAAATATATTCTCGCACCAGAGTCCAGGGCCACTGTTTCATCTTCCAACATGACTGACCAAGTAGAATAAACCAAACAGAATTGAACCTCCAATTCAGCACTGCTTTGTCCTACTGATGAAGGGAAATGGATCAAACAGGGGATTCCCAACTCTAAAATTTTCAGTATACCATCTCATGGAGCAATCACAGAATCTTGATGAATTTCTCAGGGAAGTCACACATTTACTAAGGAATTTCTAGATCCCTATCTGCTAATAGGGTGAAATGATTTATTAAGGTCTATGAAAGCTGTCTAGAGCTCCTCATACTAGTGCTCCCTGTCTGTAACCAATGTACTGCAAATATCATCTCTTCTATTCATTGCTGTGCATCCGAAGCTACACTTTGATTCCAGGAGCATGTGGTTTAATATATTCTTTAATGGCCTCTGGCTAAAACCTTGTCAGAAATGGAGAATAGTAAAGACCGGGAGAATTACCACAGTGTGATCTTTCAGCTTCCTTCTTGAAGATGGTGACAATTGTGGCATCTTTCAAATCCTGTTGCATTTCCTCTGGGTCCATAGGGGGAGAAAAACCTTGTCCAAGTGTTTAGGCAGTGTGTCCCCATCATGGTCATAGATCTTAGCAGATATGCCATTGGGTCCAGAGACTTTACCTTTTTACATAGCTCTGACTGTGGTGGTGACTTCTCCAGTAGTTGGAATGAGTGTTATGCCTTTGAGAACATGTTGGAACATTTATAAGATTACTCTTTTTAGAGGTGTATTCAAGAGAGTATTGGAGTGCCGATGTCTTCTCCATCATATTACCTCCTCATCTATGACGAGGATGGTCCTGCTCCACTCTTCAGAGGTGCTGTGAAAGTGTTGACAGCTTCTTTGATTTGGTATCCACCTGAATAACCTTGGATCTCTTTAACATCGGTGTTTCACCACTTATTATATATGACTAACTTGATTTGACTGGTTAACTTAAATTTCCATAAGCATCTCTTTGATCAGGGAGTTAGTGTTGAAAGAGCATGGATCCAGAAGTCAGAAGAACTGAATTCTAGTTCTCAGTTCTGCCACTGGCCTACTGTGGGACCTTGGACTTGTCACTTAACCTCTCTTTACTTTAGTTTCCTCATATGTAAAATGAGGAACATAATAGGAACGTTTTGAGCACAAGATTAGATGACTACTGCAAAAGCACTTTCCAAAAATTTTGATGTGCTATACTAATTTAAGGTATATTATTTTGTCCAAGGTCATCAGACACTTCAAGGTATTGCTGACACATTGTTTTGCTGCAAATATTTATTTTGTCTCAGTCCTTTTCATCAAACTAGTCTTTTGACATTGACTAGCCACTTCCCACATTTTGGTGGGCATTACCATGTGTAAAGCACCGTACTAAGCTCTTGGAAGAATATAATATGATTAGTATACATGCTCCCTGCCTCAAGGAGCTTACAATCCAGCAGGGGTACAGACAAATCAATGACACAATGGAGGAAGTAATAAGGTAGATAAGATGAGTAGATAAGTGCTAGGGGAACACTGAGTACTTGAGGACTTAGATGTTGCAAAAGAGCTGAAATGGCCTTTAAGGGAGTGTAAATTGAGGAGATTAGAGATTAATCGGGAAAAGCCTCCTGGAGGAGATGAGATTTCACAAGGACTTTGAATATGGGGAGAACTGTGATTTGTCAGGTATGAAGTGGGAATTCCAGGCAGGAGGAGACTGTGAACAAAAAGTTGATGGCAGGAGAGGAACACTATGGCCTAGTGGATAGAGCAAGGGCCTGGGAGTCAGAAGACCTGGGTTCTAATCTCTGCTCTGCTAGTTGCCTGCTGTGTGACCTTGGGCAAATTACTTAACTTCTCTGTGCCTCAGGTCTCCTGTTCTCCTTCCTACTTAGACTATCCATGTGGGACAGGGACTATGTAAAACCTAATTAAGAAAGACTGAGCTAAATAGTGGAGTTATCCATCAGCTCCAAGAAAAGGCACTGAAATGCTATGGTATGCTAGAATCTCTGATTTAAGACAGGGAAAACATGGAGTATTGCATTCCTTCACCCCTTTTTTCAGTTGCCTTAGTCACTGCACTCGTGTTTAGTAGCCTCATTTTTTATATTGCTTTTAAACCCATATTTTTGTGCTGCCCCAATAACTAATCCTTTATCAGATTGTATTTTTTGCTCATAAAACTGAAGAAGAAACCTTTTAGGGAAGATGAAAACACTGGAGACAATTGAGTGAAAGCTACAAAGAGACACTCAGCCAAAAGCTTGGGGGTTCATCTCACTACAGGGAAGTAGTAGGGTGCAGAGCAGTAGGGAAAGTGATTGATTTTATGAGTTAGACTCAGTTTCTTTCTCTTGATACACCTAATATAAGAGGAGCAGTGTGACCTAGTGGAAAGAACCCAGATCTGGGAGTTGGCAGACTCGGTTTTTTAATCTGGCTCTGCTGCTCGCCTTCTGTGTGACCTTGGGCAAGTCACTTCTCAGTGCCTCAGTTTCCTCATCTTTAAAGTAGGGGTTCAGTGTCTTTTCTCCCTCCTACTTAGACCATGAGCCCACTTAGGACAGGGATTATGTCTGACTTGTCTCTACCCCAGCGGTTAAAACAGTGCTTGACATTATAGTAGATGCTTAAGAAATATAATAATAATAATGAGTCATTAAATTAAAAATCATACAGGGTCTTGCCATTTGAGAAGGATGAACTTATATGAAATGATAAATTATATTGGAAGCAACTATTTCTTGTAATCTTTTTAATAATGATGGCAAATGGTACAATTTAATAACATTTACTTTGGATTTTTTGTATGGTTTTAGGTGGTTTAACTTGTTCACTGTGTGTATGCTTTTCAAATACAGGAGAATTTGGTTGGCATGACAGAAATGCCAAGAAGTAATCTACTTCAAATAGATATTTATTAATTGTTTTCTTCAAAATTCTAAACTACATATTATTACCTGCTTTAAACAAACTTAGCTAGGATGTCAATTTGGCTAAAGTGCTATTCCTCATTCTGTTCCATTAATCTCGCCATAATACACAATCAATTTTAACTCGGACAGAACATCCCTCTAGTATCACTAAGGCAACAAGATTGTCTATAGTTTCAGAAAAATCACGTTCCCAGCCCTGAGGAGAAAGCAGAATAGGAAAGGCTGTTGCTGATACCAGCAGGGAGGTAAGAAGCAATGCTCTGGGGAATAGCTGTGGAGTTGGAGGTTGATGATACTGACAGAGAAAGAGGTAGTAGGAGTCTCTAGCAATAGCAGTGGGGTTAGAGTGACCAGGGTGTGAGTGAAATTCTAGAAGCTGGTACCAGCAGGGAGGCAGTTAGTGGGGTTCAAGGAAAAAGAGGCACCAGTCATCATCAATGGCATTTATTAAGTGCTTTCTGTTTACAGAGTGCTGTACTAAGTGTCTGAGAGGGTTCAATGCAAGGGAATTGGTAGACACATTCCCTGCCCACAATGAGCTTCATCATTGGTATTTGAGTGCTTACAGTGTGCAGAGGACTGCATTTAGCACTTTGGAGATTACAATACAATTGTGGCTTAGTGGATAGAGCACAGGCCTGGGAATCTGAAAGATTCCCAGCTCTGCCACTTGTCTGCTGTGTGACCTTGGGCAAGTCACTTAACTTCTCTGGGCCTCAGTTTGCTCATCTGTAAAATGTGGATTAATAATCAATCAATGGTATTTATGCTTACTGTGCACAGAGCACTGTACTAAGCACTTGGGAGAGTGCAATTAAAGAGTGTTGGTAGGGACATTCCCTAATACTGGGTCCAACCAGATTAGCTTGTCTACCCCAGCACTTAGTACAGTCCCTGGCACATAGTAAGTGCTTAACAAATGCCATAAAAAACAAAAAAAACCAGAGTTGGTAGGCATGTTCCCTGCCTTCTAAGGAGCCATTTAATCAATAAATCAATCAGCATTTATTGAGTGCATACTGTCTAGGCATTTTACTAAATGTTTGGAGAGCACAGTAGAGGTAGAAGACATGATCCTGTCCTCAAAGAGTTTACAATCTAATGGGGGAGGCCAGACACAAAATAATTTACAGATAGGAAGAAGAGAATGGAAACATGGATCTGTAGAAAAGGAAATGCTTAAGTAGTAGAGCATATAAATCAACATACACGACAGTGCTTCAAGCGGAGTGCATAAATGCAGGGGTAATACAAAAGTGCTGAGGAGGTAGTTGGGAGGATATGACCACAGGGAAAAGAAAAATAAATTACTGAAAGCTTCCTAGAAGTCATGGAATTTCAGAATGACTTTGAAGATGGGATGAGGTGTGGTCTGGCAGATTTGATGCTGATAGGGATTCTAGGCAGGAGGAAGAGTGGGAGTGAAGGGGTAGAATCACAAGAGTCAAGAATGGAACATAGTGAGTAGGTGACCTTGAGAGCAATGAAGAATGTTGTCTGCTGTGTGGTGGGGGAAAAGAGTGGATACAGTCACTGGCAAGTGATGGAGAGGCACCTTCTTTAAAGAAGGTGTAGGGGACTCAGGGTGAGAGAGGCAGAAGGTTTGGAGGGGCCTAAAGTGAGTGAAATCAGCCTGGGAATATCTGGGAATGTTGAGTCAGTCAGTCAATTGTATTTTGTCAGAGGCAGAGGGAGATAAGCAACATAATCAATAATAATCAATCAACACCTCATCAGCATTACACCTCATCCCAGTTACTGTGCACAGAACACTGTACAAAGTGCTTGGGAAAGTACGATACAAAGCAGTTGATTAGACGTGTTCCCTGCCCACAAGGAGCTTACAGTCTAGTGTGCAGGTATGTCTTTAATCAATTGAATTATCTTTTTTTATGAGGGAAAATACTGATTTTCTATATTGTCCTGGTTGTGGAAGGGTTAATGGTTATTTTTTCTACAATTGCCTGAAAAATCAACTAATAATAGTTAACAACCTAGAACCTATTTATTTAGCACACAGCTAGCAGTTCATTATGTAGAAGGATCAGCTATGGCAATACTATCCCTGAATTTCTACTACGTAAGCAGTACATTATCCAATGATGCATAGAGATAAGTAGAAAACCATTTCAAGAAGGATGCAGGTCTGTTGGGATATTGACAAACTGTGGTGGCAACAGAGCAATTAAAGGTATATGTAAATTACAAGTGTGGTACTTTTTTAATACATCTATGAGAACTGGACCAACCCAAAAGTCACATTTATTCCTTGAGCAGTTTCATCAGGGTAATCTGTGCCATTAGCAATATCAAATGGCAAGAAAAGAATATAAGGAACAAGGTCCTAAGACATAGTTCACCAATGCTGAGGCCAGAACACAATGGCACAGCTTGACTGGGTGGTTCTCCTAAGGAGAATAAATGAGAACAGGATAACAAAGCAATCCCTGTACAGTGAAACTAAAGAGAAAATATGCAAGCAGGGAAGGCAGGATAAACATTTTAAGAATACGGTGAAGCACACACAGTCTCAAGCGATGTGATATGCAATGGACTTGGAAGATGGGAGCAGAGAGACCAGCCTGGTAGAAAGCAATCAAGATGTTTGTATATCAAGAGTCGTTCCCATCTTTCAAATTTTTATTTTCTCTCTTGGAAAGTGAGGAGAAGATAGAGGCTTGCCTAGGGGAGGCACTTTGATGTAGTGGAAGAGCATCATTCTGGAAGCTTGAGGACCCAGATTCAAATCTAAGCTTTGCCCCTACTCTGCTGTGTGACCAGTGACAAGTTGCTTAACCTCTCTGTGCCTCAGTTTCCTCATCTGCGAAAAAAGGATAATAATACCTGCCTTTCTACCTACCTATCAGGGCACAACTGAGAGAAGTAATGTGAAAGTACTATACAAGAACTTAAGGTACTATGAGAAGAAAGCTCAAAGATTCCTGTGCAAAATGCCAAGAGGGCTGTTTCACTAACATTAGACACAGGCCCTGGCCTTCAGGGGCTCACAATCTAAAAATAGAATGAAGCTGGGTGCTGAAGAGTGCTGTGATGCCAGCTCCCGGCAGGGCTGGGGCAGCTCAGTCCATGACCCCTCCTGGTAAATGAGCTGCCCCTCTACCAGTGTCTGAGATTGGGCGAAAGGTTCATTCAATAGTATTTATTGAGCGCTTACTATGTGCAGAGCACTGTACTAAGCGCTTGGGATGAACAAGTCGACAACAGATAGAGACAGTCCCTGCCGTTTGACGGGCTTACAGTCTAATCGGGGGAGATGGACAGACAAGAACAATGGCAATAAATAGAGTCAAGGGGAAGAACATCTCGTAAAAACAATGGCAACTAAATAGAATCAAGGCGATGTACAATTCATTAACAAAATAAATAGGGTAATGAAAATATATACAGTTGAGCGGACGAGTACAGTGCTGTGGGGATGGGAAGGGAGAGGTGGAGGAGCAGAGGGAAAGGGGGAAAAAGAGGGTTTAGCTGCGGAGAGGTAAAGGGGGGGGTGGCAGAGGGAGTAGAGGGAGAAGAGGAGCTCAGTCTGGGAAGGTCTCTTGGAGGAGGTGAGTTTTAAGTAGGGTTTTGAAGAGGGGAAGAGAATCAGTTTGGCGGAGGTGAGGAGGGAGGGCGTTCCAGGACCGCGGGAGGACGTGACCCAGGGGTCGACGGCGGGATAGGCGAGACCTAGGGACGGCGAGGAGGTGGGCGGCAGAGGAGCGGAGCATGCGGGGTGGGTGGTAGAAAGAGAGAAGGGAGGAGAGGTAGGAAGGGGCAAGGTGATGGAGAGCCTTGAAGCCCAGAGTGAGGAGTTTTTGTTTAGAGCGGAGGTCGATAGGCAACCACTGGAGTTGTTTAAGAAGGGGAGTGACATGCCCAGATCGTTTCTGCAGGAAGATGAGCCGGGCAGCGGAGTGAAGAATAGACTGAAGCAGGGCGAGAGAGGAGGAAGGGAGGTCAGAGAGAAGGCTGACACAGTAGTCTAGCCGGGATATAACGAGAGAAAGGTGGGTCTACACCTGTGTGTGAGATTGCGTGCCTGGCCACATGCCGCCTGGAGTGGCCAAGGCTGCTCCCCTGGGGGTGAGTCTTAGACCGCCGGTCCCCCTCTTCCCAACCGAATCGGCCACCACATGGACTCGGTAGCTCTCCTCCCAGGCGGCGTTTCCTTGGACTGCCTGGCCCCATTTCCAGGCTAGTTCTTTAGCAGCCTTTTGGCCACCGACCGCCGACCTTAGCTGCTTTTTGGCCACCGACCGCCGACTTTAGCAGCTTTTTGGCCACTGACCGCCGACTCATCCACGCCGAGACCGCCCCTCTCTCCCGGGAAGCTGAGCCTTGTCATCGCCCGGAGCCTTGGAGCCATTACCACGTGGGCTTGGGATCTCTACTCCCCTGGGGGTGAGTCTTAGATTGCCGGTCCCCCTCTTCCCAACCGAATGGGCCACCACACGGACTCGGGAGCTCTCCTCCCAGGTGGCGGTTCCTTGGACTGCCTGCCCCCCATTTCCAGGCTAGCTCTTTAGCAGCCTTTTTGGTCACCGACTGCCGACTTTAGCAGCTTTTTGGCCACTGACCGCCGACTCATCCACGCCGAGACCGCCCCTCTCTCCCGGGAAGCTGGACCTTGTCATCGCCCGGAGCCTTGGAGCCATTACCACGTGGGCTCGGGATCTCTGCTCCCCTGAGGCGCAGCCTCGGCCCGCCCAGCCCCGATTCCCGACAAGCCCCCCCCTTCGCCTGCCGCTCGCCGACTCATCTGCGCCTCCTCCGCCTCCCCCGGGGAGCTGAGCCTTGGACCGCTCGGCCCCGCGCCCACCTCATCCTTTCCCAACCTGGACCTCCGCACCCCCGCTCGGGAACTCCAACACTAAGGATCTTCGCCCCCACAGACCCCCAGCCACCAGCTCCCATTCCACTCCCCCCCTGCTCGGGCCCGGGGACATTGCGCTCCCCTTCTCGACCCTGGGGACATTGTGCTCCCCTGCTCGGCCCTAGGGACATTTTGTCCTCTGGGGACATTGTGTCCCCCTGCTCGGGCCCGGGGACACTGTGCTCCCCAACCGCCCCCCCGTCCGCCTGAGGCGGCCATTTTGGGAAGCCCTCACTCCCTCTTCCCCCTTGAGGTGATTCATCTCCCCCGCCCCCACCCCCGCCCCGGGCGACGATGTCCTTGTTCTCACCGTGTTACCTTACCTTAGCTGCCGCCTACGGCCGCAACCCACCCCGGACAACCACAGGGCCTCCCCTGCCGCCTCAGGGACATTTGGTCATGAGCTCTGGGACTCTCTCAGCCGCTAGCCGCTTGACTTTGAGTCTGATCGGGTAGGGTCGGGTCGTCCCCCGACCCTGGTCATCGCCTGTTTATTAACACTATTGTATTGTGTCTTACTGTACCATGTTGCTATACTGCGATTTTGCTTGTTATTGTTTATTGTCGTCAGTGCTGCCACCCACCTCTCTGGCCTCACCAGCCTCCTGACTTTGAGTTTGATCAGGTCGGCCCTTAATCGAGCCTACCCCCGACCCTGGTCATCACCCGCTTATTAACACTACTGTATTGTATCATACTGTATCATGTTGCTATATTATCGATTTCGTTTGTTACTGTTTATTGTTGTCAGTGCTGCCACCCACCTCTCTGGCCTCACCATGTCCCTCCTCCCCACCTCCTCCCTCCCGCACCTTCCTATCCTCCCCTTCCCCTTCCCCTCTCTCGCTCAGCTCTTTCCCGCTCTCTCCTCTGTCTCCTCCCCCTCTCCCCTCCCCTGCCCTAGAACCCCACTTTACCAACGCTACCCCTCTTCCCCCTCCCCCTACTCTCCCCCCCCACCAAACCCCCTCTTCCCCCCTTCCCCCCTTCTCTCTTCCCCACCCACGCCCCATCCCAGTCCTCCTGTCTCACCGCCATCCCTCATCCCCCTCTCCCCGTCCAGGGCCCCGCCACCTCCTTCCCATCCAGACCTTCCCCTCCCCCCGCTCTCCCCCCTCCCCGCCTTGCACCCACAGCTACTTTTAAGTGTGGCCTCTGGAACCCCCGCTCTATTACAGGTAAGCTACCTTTCGTCCATGACCTTTTCCTCTCCCGCTCTCTCCTCCTCCTCGCCCTTTCAGACACGTGGCTCACTCCCGAAGACAGTCTCCGCCGCTGCTCTCTTCAGCAGAGGCCTCTCCTTCTCCCACTCCCCCAGACTCACCGGTAAGGGAGGAGGCATCGGCTTCCTCCTCTCACCCCGTTGCCGCTTCCGCACTATCCCTCCTCCCCCCTCCCTCTCTTTCCCCTCCTTCAAAGCCCATATCATTCGCCTCTACCACCCCCTCCAGATACTGGTCGCTGTCATCTACCGCCCTCCTGGTCCTACCTCCGACTTCTTCAACCACCTAGACCCCTTTCTCACCTTCCTTCTCTCCTTCTCTCTGCCCATCTGATCCTCGGAGACTTCAACATCCATATAGATGTACCCGATGACTCCTCTGCTGCCTGCCTGCTATCCCTCCTCGACTCTGCCGACCTCCTCCTCCACCATACCACGCCCACTCACCGACTCGGTCACATCCTCGATCTTGTCATCTCCTACCGCTGCACTATCTCCTCCCTCACCAACTCTGAACTCCCTCTCTCTGACCATAACCTTCTCACCTGCCTCATCTCTCACACTCCCTCCCCCTGCAAATCTTCGCTACTGCCCACAGACACCTCCGCTCTCTTGATCCCATCCATCTTTCCAAAAGCATCTCTCCTCACCTTGACGCCCTGTCCTCACTTCCCACTCTCGATGATCAGGTCTCCGCTCTCAACTCCATCCTCTCTACTCATCTCAACTCTCTCGCCCCCCTTTCCCTCCGCCGCTCTCGCTCCACTAACCCACAGCCCTGAATCACCTCCTCTGTCCGCCTCCTACACTCCTATGCTCGAGCTGCTGAGTGCTGCTGGCGAAAGTCCAAGCACCAAGCAGACCTCACACACTTTAAATTTATCCTTTCCTGCCTTAACTCTGCCCTCTCCTCCACCAGGCAAAACTTCTTCTCCTCTCTCATCGACACCCATGCCCGTCACCCCCGCCAATTGTTCCAGACCTTTAACTCTCTCCTTAGGCCCCCTGTTCCTCCCCCTCCCCCATCTCTCACCCCCAATCATCTGGCCACCTATTTCATCACAAAAATCAACACAATCAGGTCTGAGCTCCCCAAGGTCACCCCTCCCCCTCTCCCCTCCCCCCACCAACCCTCTCCCCTACTTTTCCATCCTTCCCTGCAGTATCCTCAGAGGAGATCTCCTCCCTCCTCGCAAGTGCCACCCCCTCCACCTGCGCCTCGGACCCCATTCCCTCTCACCTTATTAAAACCATCGCCCCTGCCCTCCTCCCTTCCTTAACTTCTATTTTTAACCACTCAATCTCGAATGGCTCCTTCCCCGCTGCCTTCAAACATGCCCACGTCTCCCCCATCCTAAAAAAACCCGCTCTTGACCCCACTTCCCCCTCCAGTTATCGCCCTATCTCCCTACTACCTTTCCTTTCCAAAATCCTAGAACGAGTCGTCTACAATCGCTGCTTAGAATTCCTTAACTCCCATTCTCTCCTGGACCCCCTCCGATCTGGCTTCCGTCCCCTCCACTCTACCAAGACTGCTCTCTCTAAGGTCACCCATGACCTCCTTCTTGCCAAATCCAATGGCTCCTACTCCATTCTAATCCTCCTTGACCTCTCTGCTGCCTTTGACACTGTCGACCATCCCCTCCTCCTCCATACCTTATCTCACCTTGGCTTCATGGACTCCGTCCTCTCCTGGTTCTCCTCTTATCTCTCTGGCCGGTCATTCTTGGTCTCCTTCGCTGGCGCCTCCTCCCCCTCCCATCCTTTAACTGTTGGAGTTCCCCAAGGGTCAGTTTTTGGCCCTCTTCTGTTCTCCATTTACACTCACTCCCTCGGTGAACTCATTCGCTCTCACGGCTTTGACTACCATCTCTACGCAGATGACACGCAGATCTACATCTCCGCCCCTGTCCTCTCCCCCTCCCTTCAGGCTCGCATCTCCTCCTGCCTCCAGGATGTCTCCACCTGGATGTCGGCCCGCCACCTAAAACTCAACATGAGCAAGACTGAGCTCCTCATCTTCCCTCCCAAACCCGGTCCTCTCCCAGACTTCTCGATCACCGTCGATGGCACGACCATCCTTCCCATCTCTCAGGCCCGCAATCTCGGTGTCATCTTTGACTCATCTCTCTCGTTCACCCCACACATCCTATCTGTTACCAAGACCTGCTGGTTTCACCTTTACAATATCTCCAAGATCCGCCCTTTCCTCTCCACCCAAACGGCTACCTTACTGCTACAGGCTCTCGTTATATCCCGGCTAGACTACTGTGTCAGCCTTCTCTCCGATCTCCCTTCCTCCTCTCTTGCCCCGCTCCAGTCTATTCTTCACTCCGCTGCCCGGCTCATCTTCCTGCAGAAACAATCTGGGCATGTCACTCCCCTTCTTAAACACCTCCAATGGTTGCCTATCAACCTCCGCTCCAAACAAAAACTCCTCACTCTAGGCTTCAAGGATCTACATCACCTTGCCCCTTCCTACCTCTCCTCCCCTCTCTCTTTCTGCTGCCCACCCCACCCGCTCTGCTCCTCTGCCATCCACCTCCTCACCGTCCCTTGGTCTCGCCTATCCCGCCGTCGACCCCTGGGCCATGTCCTCCCGCGGTCCTGGAATGCCCTCCCTCCTCACCTCCCTCAAACTAATTTTCTTCCCCTCTTCAAAACCCTACTTAAAACTCACCTCCAAGAGGCCTTCCCAGACTGAGCTCCCCTTCTCCCTCTACTCCCTCTACCACCCCCCCTTCACCTCTCCGCAGCTTAACCCTCTTTTCCCCCCATTTCCCTCTGCTCCTCCCCCTCTCCCTTCCCATCCCCTCAGCACTGTACTTGTCTGATCAACTGTATATATTTTCATTACCCTATTTATTTTGTTAATGAATTGTACATTGCCTTGATTCTATTTAGTTGCCATTGTTTTTTACGAGATGTTCTTCCCCTTGACTCTATTTATTGCCATTGTTCTTGTCTGTCCATCTCCCCCGATTAGACTGTAAGCCCGTCAAACGGCAGGGACTGTCTCTATCTGTTGCCGACTTGTTCATTCCAAGCGCTTAGTACAGTGCTCTGCACATAGTAAGCACTCAATAAATACTATTGAATGAATGAATGGGTCGGGGCGAGCCTCACTTGAGGTGCCTGCATGCTGAATGGGGGCTCCTAAAAAAGGGTGAAATCTGAGGGGCCCCTAGTCCAAAGTGACAAAAATGTTACCCTGCCAACCCCAGGGCCAACTCTCTAAGTGGGGCAGTGGGCTAGCATTGGGCAGGAAGGAGGACTATTTTCCATAATGGTCTCCAGGCATTAGGGGAACTAAAGGGTTCAGACCTGCCCTTGTTTCAGGAAAACATAGTTACAATGTGAGACCATGGGCTAACTGTATTCACACCTGCATCTGGGCTCTTCTGGTCCATTTGTCGATGTACATGACCAATCTCACCCATCTGTGTCTGGGTGTGGAAACAAGTAGTAATAGTTGTGATATTTGTTAAGTATTTAAAATGTGCCAAACACTGTACTAAGCACTGGGATAGTTTCAAGATAATCATATCCCATGTGGGACTCATAGTATAAGGAAGAGGGAGAACAGGTATTGAATCCCCATTTTGCAGATGAGGGAACTGAGGCACAGAAAAGTTAAGTGACTCACTCAAGGTCACACAGCAGGTAAGTAACAAAGCCAGAATTAGAACCCAGGGCCTCTGCCTCCCAGGCCTGTGCTATTTCCACTAGACTATGCTGCTTCCCTACAAAATAAGTACAAAACCAGCCCAAAGAGGGTGAAAATTTTAAGAACATCCCTTAAGTGAAATCAAGTCAAAGAAATGACCAATTTTCACCTCCCTAGTTCATTTTATCACAGAGTTCATATCCTTCAAACTCCAAATATTACTGGAAGAGCCACTGAATTCCCTCTAGGACCTAAGCAGATGGTCTCGTGTCTCATGTTTTACATCCATTGGTTAAATTCATGTCATTTAACTGTGGTATTTGTTAAGCGCTTACTGTGGGTCATGCACTGTTCTAAGCACTGAAGTAGATACAGGTTAATCAGGTTGGACACAGTCCATGTCCCACATGAAGCTCACAGTCAGAGTAAGAGGGAAAATGGAAACTGAGGCACATAAGTGGAATGATGTGCCCGATGTCACACAGCAGGCCCAGGTCCTCTGACCTCAGGCCGGGCTCTTTCCACTAGGCTGCTTTTCATTTGAGAATTGATAACTAACCTTGAAAAAGGAAAAGTGACTTTTGAGGCTGAGTTTTGAGACTGAGTGTTTATCATTTAATAGGAATAACTGACAAATACTCAATATAATAAAACATCTGTGGCAAACTTAAAATTATAAAATGCAAACCATTGCTAATGTTTGCTCTGCTTTGAAGGGCCTGCAGATACATGAAGCTGAGTTGCAGTAGTAATGCTGATTATTAGCATAGTATAGTAGCAAAACAAGTCTTTTTCCTTTCCCAGACAAATGGAAATCAAGGTAGAAGGCAAAAAAAAAAGTAAGTCAATGTGTCAATGTCCATTCCAGATCTACAGAGTAGATTGGGGAGAGATAGTGTATTTGTAGTTATTTGGGTTTTTGTTTCATTTTTTTTCCAGACCTAGCCTATGAAGGGTGGGAGCACAAGCTGTTTCAAGTAAACATATTTGCCCCCATAGGAGTCAGACTCAATATTTCATAACCACTGCATTTGATTCTGTATCTGATTCTTCACCTAAAAAGAAATCTCAAGGAGTAACTTGAGAAGGACAAACCACCTCAGACTAGAGCTGGAAAAGGCATCTTTTTCATATTAGCAGACTGATGAAATTCAGACTAATTGAGCTCTTTGTTTGAAGTACTTAATTCACCTAATTGGAAAGCTGGCACAAAACAGGCATCACCACTTCAAGACTGAGTGTTGTATAGTCACCAAGAAAATGGTGATGTTCCCAAATTGAAATTATTCTCAAAGGCAAGTTGATCCCAAACTGAAGGAAAAAAGGTTTTGAAGGGACCCATAAATTGAGTTTAAATCTGGAAAGAAGTTGACAAAGCTGAGTTGTAGGTACTGATTACATGACTGTGGCAGTTATGATTTAAATCAAGGTTATTTAATTATATTCCTTCTTTAGCACAGCAACCAATTTGTCATAAACAAGTGTATTGTGTTTGAGGTCTTTGAGCATAATGTTTGCAGACCAGGAATCTGCAGAATTCTCAGATTGTCACTAGGTTTACTTGATGAGCTCCTATTGTCTTTAGGAAGCAGGTTCAAATTATACTCTGTCAACTTAAGCTTTCATGGTTTGTTCAGGTGCACTTAAAGAGGGAGATAGATTATCAACCCCATTCCTCCACTACTCCTCTCATAACTACCCTAAATGCCATTTTCTATCCTTTCAAACAAAATTAGAAGATAAAGATGTGATTGTCTTCATTTTATCTGGCAATTTCCACACACTAACCTAACATTTTTGTGGATAAATTTCTTTGTCATCATTGGCTATATAGCTAGCAGCAACCCTGAGAGGTAAGTCAGTATTGTTGTCCTCTACAACTGAGGTAACTGAGGCAGAAGGGTTAAATACTTGGCCCAGATAACATGGTGCAACTGTGATCCTCATTCTTTACTATCCTACTGAGCCCCATTGCCTCTAATTAGAGTAGAGCCATGCTAATTTCCACTAATGACTAGGAGATCCACTGTAAATTACTGAAATTAGTGAATTGGTGAGGATCAAAACAATGTGAAAAAGTGCTCTGAAATTCTATATCAAATTAATGAACTTCCTGGTTCTGTTAAAAATCAATTTAAATTTTGTAGCTGAAAATAGTTATCCAAATAATGGTTCCAAAGATGGCTCCTATGCCTAACTGAGCCAAACCTTATTGAAATAATATTGAAATAGCAGACGAGGAACAGGTTATCTAATTACCATGTATATTTTAATTTTATCTTTGGGTTTAATATTCTGCCTATAAAAATAGGAAATCATTATTTTTTCTAATAGTATAACAAATCACCGCAAACATTGGTTATATGCCTTTGGTGAGTATGGTAGGGTTACAGAGCATTGTCCTTCACCATTCCTCACTACTGACTTTGCAAATTAAAATATAGATTTTTTTTTTAATTAGCCTCCCACCACCTAATCAGCACCCAGTGCACCAATTGGAGATCCTCTCCTTTGCTCCTATAACCTCCCTAGTTAGTAGTGGAGTGCTTTTGCTTGTACTTCAGATGTCTATGCTAGTTAGCTGGCTAGCTGTCCCAGGCCAACACTGCAGAAATCTTCCTGTTGCTGTCAGCTGTTGCCCAGCTAAGATGTTTAAGTTTTGGGTTTTTTTGTTTACTTTCCTGATCTTGACCCACCATTAAAATTGTGTCCTGGTTTCTACAATTCCCCTATCTCTTTCTGCTGCCCTGCATCCTGCCCTGAAATCCCCAATCCCTTGGTAACTGCTCAGATCCAGGCAAGGTAAGTCATCTCTCTATGTTTAGTATTTCTTTTATCTCCAGAAGCAGCTTAGCATAATGGATAGAGCACAGGCCTGGAAGTCAGAAGGTCATAGGTTCTAATTCTGACTCTGCCACGTGTCTGCTATGTGACCTTGGGCAAGTCACTTCACTTCTCTGTGCCTCAGTTATCTCATGTGTAAAATGGGGATTGAGACTGTGAGCCCCATTTTGGGACAGGGACTGTGTCCATCCTTACTTGTATCTACCCCCAGTGCTCAGTACAGTGTCTGGCACATAGTAAGCACTTAAATACTATCATTATCATTATTAGGGAAGCAGTGTGACTTAGTGGCAAGAACCTCAGCTTGGGAGTCAGAGGTCATGGGTTCTAATCCCGGCTCTGCCACCTGTCGGCTGTGTGACTTTGGGCAAGTCACTTAACTTCTCGGTGCCTCAGTTATCTCATCTGTAAAATGGGGATTAAGACTGTGAGCCTTACTGTGGGACAACCTTTCATTCATTCATTCAATAGTATTTATTGAGCGCTTACTATGTGCAGAGCACTGTACTAAGCGCTTGGGATGAACAACAAGTCGGCAACAGATAGAGACAGTCCCTGCCGTTTGACGGGCTTACAGTCTAATCGGGGGAGACGGACAGACAAGAACAATGGCACTAAACAGCGTCGAGGGGAAGAACATCTCGTAAACCTGATTACCCTGTATTTCCCCCAGTGCTTAGAACAGTGCTTGGCATATAGTAAGTGCTTAACAAATACCAACATCATCATTATCACTTCCACTGACCTGATCAAGAAAAGGGACCTTTAGGGAAAAGGTACAGCCCCTGGGTGAATTGGCCTGTTCAAGACCATGTCTCTACTGGGTGGGGAAGAGAAGAGTGGTAAAATAGCTGGCGGTGGAGCAGGGAGGTGAGTGCTTAACTTTATGTCCCTGCCTCTTGCCTCTTCTCTACCAACTCTATTGTATTGTACTTTCCCTTAAACGTTTTCAAAATGGTACTAAATCACTTGTATTAAAATTCTGATGTTTATGGTTGGAACTTTGGGGAGGACACGGGAACTTGGGTGGACAGGTTAGGGAGAAAAAGAGGAAGGCTGATTTAGAGGAGGATGATATCTGGAAAAAAGAATGCTAGGGGAATGTAAGAGGTGTTTAGGGTGAGCAAAGGAAAGAGGAGCAACGCCTAAAAGTTGCTTATTCATTCAGGTGTTTGGAGCTGCAGGTGGAAACCTGTCCTAGAACAGATTTACACTTCAATAAGGTGGATAAAACCTGTCCCCTTGTGTCTTTTGGGATGCCAGCTGCAAAGATCCTGGTATGTTTGCATCTCAGCCTTCCCCGCTTTCTCAGCCAAAGCTAATATCCATAGCTGTAATTGACTCATGACTTTAATCCTTTTCTTTCCATGGGCCTCAGAGTTTTTCTTCTATTGGATCATGAGATTAAAAGTTTGAAAGACATCTGGAATTTTAAGTGCTGGAGTAGTTACAAGGGAATCACCTCAGTCACAGTCCCTGCCTTGCTTGGGACTCACAATCTAAGAAGTAGGGAGAGTAGGTATTTTTATCCCCATTTTTACATATGAGATAATAATAACGGCATTTGTTAAGCGCTTACTATGTGCCAAGCACTGTTCTAAGTGAAATCACACAACAGACCAGTGGCAAAGTTAGGGCAATAGCCTGGGTTTCCTGCCACCCCTCCCCCACACTCCCCACAGTCCCATGCTCTTTCTACTAAGCCACTTATCCTCAGAAGAGGCTTTAAAAACAGCATTTCTCAAAAACTTCCTCATTGTGGATAACCTGACTGTTGATGGTGTGTGGGGGTTTTTTTCCACCCAGAGCCTTCTGCCAGATATTTCCACCCTCTCGCCAGTGTTCACTTAATCAAAAACATACATGATTGCCTCAGAATCAGACAGAATGTATCACAGGCGATGGAAATTATGGAAAAATCTGTAAACTAACAACAGGTTCCTTCTCCCTATTTTTCTGATGAAAATCAGTGAGATGGAAATGGCAACTGTAAAACAGGCTAATACAAAAGGCACGTGGCAACAGATAAAAAAGAAATGCTGTTTTCCTGTTTGCATTTCCCTCTGTCTCAGCAGTACATAGAGAGCATTAATTTTCATCAAGTGCACTGCACAAATCTCACTTTAATATCCTTCTCAAATGTTCCAGGAAATTCTCCAGCCTTCCAGCAGACACTTCATAAGTACCAGTTGGGTCAAACCAGCAGCAAACTAAACCAAGTTGAACATTAGAATGAAAATGGGTATGGCAATCCTCAATTAGACCCTTTAAAATTGTACATAGCTCTGTTTCTTTAATGGAACTAGGTTGGCTTGTTTCTGGTTAAGTAACTCGAACTCATTCCTAATTAACAGAACTTTGAGCTGCCTGTGCTGATACTGAGTGCACTCAATTGTTCCCAAGTATTTATTTAGTGCCTACAGTGTCCAGCATACTGCACTAGTCAGTTTAATGTGAAATGGTCACAAAATTAGACTGCTTACATTGGTTGTTTGTTTCATCAGTGTGATTGGCAGATTAGATTGACATCTTTTTCCAACTCTATTCAATAAGCTGTAAGATGCTGGAGCACATTGCAATGATCTTAGAATTCAGTAGTCACAGGTAGTGACGATTGTGAAAGAACAACAACTTTAAAACATAGAGACAGGCTATCCATTGTAGGAAGAGCTGAGTTACTTCCTCAGGTTAGGGACTTACTCTGATAAACTTACTGGGAAATCCATGGGTTGAATGAAGGCTTAAGAATTGGAAGCAACTGTCTGACAGCTGCTTTATATGCCATTCCCTATGTGCTCCAGAAGCAGCATGGCTTAGTGGAAAGAGCACGAGCTTGGGAGTCAAAGGTCGTGGGTTCTACTCCCGACTCTGCCACTTGTCAGCTGTGACCTTGGTCAAGTCACTTAACTTCTCTGTGCCTCTTACCTCATCTGTAAAATGGGGATGAAGACTGTGAGCCCTACATGGGACAACCTGATGATCTTGTATCTACCCCAGTGCTTAGAACAGTGCTTGACACATAGTAATTGCTTAACAAATACCAACATTATTATTATTATTATTATTATCATATTTGTTGTCCCACGTGGGGCTCACAGTCTTAATCCCCATTGTAAAGATGAGGTAACTGAGGCCCAGAGAAGTTAAGTGACTTGCCCAAAGTCACACAACTGACAAGTGGCGGAGCCGAGATTAGAACCCATGACCTCTGACTCCCAAGCCTGTGCTCTTGCCACTAAACCAAAGAACTCTATCCTTCAGCCCTTCCTCCACATCCATGAACATGGCACATAAAACCATGGTCCTCTGGGATTTTCCCAGCATCCAGGGGGTGCCAGTCCAACCCTGATTGATTTCCAATTCTGATTTGACTAGCCTGCTCACAAATTAAAAAAAACCCAAAAAACTCTCCTACATTTTCCCTCTTAATACTAATGTATCCATTCTACTCACATTGACACATAAATAACAATTAGTATGCTACAAAACAAATTCAGTCAAAGAACTGTCAGCTATCAACAGAATACATTATCATCAAATTATTTATTGAGCACCTATGTGGAACAAAACACTATACTGGGTACTGGGGAATACAAAGTAAAACTGATTAAAGACAGTTCCTTCCCACACAGAAGAAATTCACAGTCTAGTGGGGGAGAAAGGAGGGGAGACAAACATAAAAATGATCAACACTTCAACAGTGAAGAGCCTCCCACTTATCTGCCCAAGGCCAGTAAATAGCAGTTACTCCAATATTATAAAAATATATGAAGGACCTGCTTGATCCTACGGAGGGATGGGCCATTGCTGTTCTAGGTGGCAAGCTAAGGCATCAGAGTCCCCATGTCACCTAGCCCCAGTGAGAGAGGATTGGCCCCAGTAAGGATCTCACAGAAATTAACTTTTTTACTTCTATTCAGTCATTGCCAAGCCTTCAACTCTAATTGCAGTTCCTGCAGAAGCTTCTACTTTGCATCACTGATTAAGAGTTATAACTCCTGCAATTCTTTGTAATTGTATCTTTGGCATAAAATATACCTTATCTGTGAAATCAGAGCATGGAAATCTGCCTTGAGAGGAACACAGAGAGCAGAAGGCACTTTTTGGGCCGGCCTCTTTATGAGAGACTTCATTATGAATTATGGGTTCATGTGACGCACGTGACTAGATGCTAATCTTCATTCATACATTCAATCATATTTATTGAGCACTTATTGTGTGCAGAGCACTGTTCTAATCACCTAGAAAATACAACAATAGAGACAATCCCTGCCCACAAAGGACTTAAAGTCTAGAGGACTGTATCTAGAGGACTAATCTTGGCATTTCTATTCCAGGTCAGCCAACTACATTAAACTTTCCACACATTTCTAGGTCCCAAGTTAGAATCACTTTCATGAGCATCAAAATGGACAGACCTAGGAATTCATCCTTTTTTCACTGGTATATTTGGACAATCAATGGTATTTGAGTGCTTATTCTACACAAAACACTGTACTACATTGTACTGTACTGAGAGAGTATAGCACAACAGAGTTGCAAGACATGTTCCCTTCCCACAAGGAGCTTGCAGTCTATAGTGAAAGATAGATAATAATATAAATATGGATATGTGCATAAATATGGCTATGTTCCTAGGAAGTCAGCTATGTTTGTGTGTATGTTGGTCTCTATCTTTTCTAACTCTCTTCTGGTAAAGTTTAAAATAAACCATGATTCCCTTAACTTTCACCAGCAGAAAAGTCTCTTCAATTAGTTCATCTTGACTCCATCACTGTTACATAAAAGTCCTTCTCTAATGGAAGTTCAGCAGCATGCATTGAGTTTTCAGTAGTTGGGATTTGCAGTGTTATGCACAATGGTGGTTCTTGCGATTTATTGTCACAAGTTTTCAACTGGAAGAACATTTTTGAGACCATTCTGCTTTTCAGATCTAATCCAAGCCAGTCTTTAACTTCCTTCTCCAATCAATTGTGTTGCTTTATCTTTTAATCTTACAAAAGCATTAGGCATTATAAACAGGCCTGGGTTTTGGGACTGTGGGGCGTTCTGGGAGAGAGATGTCTGTGGTGTCACTATGGGTCGGAAATGACTCAGTGGCATAAGACAAGACAAGAAGCACAGCTGGTTGCCCTGAGAGTTCACCAAGATCATTAGGTTTCTCCACAGTGGTATTGTTAGTCATGTCAGAGTTGAAGATAATAATAATAATTATGGTATTCGTTAAGCACCCACTATGTGCCGGGCACTGTATTAAGCTTTGGGGTAGATACAAGCAAATCAGGTTGGATACAGTACCTGTCCCATGTGGGGCTCACAGTCTCAATCCCCATTTTCCCAGTGAGGTAACTGAGGTCTGATGTTTCCCCAAACCTATTGGAGTGAAGCAGGGCTCTGTGGTAGATCTGAACCTCTTCAATCTATTCTTTGCTGTCATGCTTGAAAATACAATGAGAGATCTGCAATTATTTGGGGGAATGTATCTAGCTATATAAATATATTTACGTATATTCTATATACCTGTGTGTGTGTACACACATTTCAAGTGTTGGTGCCTATGCTCACATGCAGTTGGGCAACAACTCCAAAGTGGTGAATGTGATATATGGGCAACCATGAGATCCCATAAGATATCCCTTGATACTTTTCAGGCTCCTCTTGCAACACTTTGTTCCTTTACCCTAGGATTGTCTCAGATTTTAGGGTAAGAATGAAGCAGCAGACTGGTAACAGCAGCCAGTAATGATCAAGGTAGTAAATCACAAATCAGGCTAGGCCCAGAGAGCTAAGAACAAGTTGGGCAGCCAGTGCCAGGGAGGGGAGAGGTGAGGGTGGTGCTCCATTATCCTGCATTTTTTTTTCCATCCCACCCTAAGGGCTCTGCCACAAGTCAATATGAATATGTGTATATATATTCTCAGTACCAAAATATTGTCAGTGTGGCATTCACACAGATTATGGCATTTGAAAGTGTCAGTGTTCGCTGATGGATTGTCTTTAGGTTTACTGTTACCTGGGCATATGGAACAGGTCACTATATTTTACTCAAAATCCACACCCTCATATCTGCCCTCTCCACTGAACTTAGCTCTATTGATCTCCTGTTCCTTTGTCAATCTTGTGCCACCAACCCGTAGCCTTGGATCACCTCCACAGTATACTTCCTCTGCTCATGTTCTCATTAACATTCAGTACTGCTGGCAGAATTCCAGGCATCAGGCTGACTTTGTTCATCTTAAACTCATCCTCACCCGCTATAACTCTGCCCAACAATACTAATTCTACTCTCATGATAATTGCCTGGGCCAACTATTCCTGACAATTCTCTCCCTCTCCTATCACTATCTAATTAACAAAATTGAAACAATCAGGTATGAATGCCCTAAAATCTCCCTGTAAAAATCTACAGTCCCACCCCCATCCACTTTCTCATCCTTCCCAGCCATCATTCAAGGAGACCTCACACCTCCTTACAAAATCTACTCCTTCTACCTGCACCTCTGACCCCTAGTCCCTTCACATTTTATTAAAAAACTGCCCCCACCCTTCTTCTATCCTTGATTGCCATATTAACCACTCACTCTATAATGGCTCCTTCCCCTCTTCTTAAAAAACATGCACGTATCTCCAATCTTAAAACTTTTCCTCCTGCAATTCCTTTCCAAACTCTTTGAATGCTTTGTTGTACCTGTTGCCTCTTCTTCCTCTCTTCCAACTCTTTGACTTTCTGCAATCTGGATTCTTTCCCCATCACTCCACTAAAAATACTCTCTCCAAAGTCACCAATGACCTCCTTCTTGTCAAATCCAATAGACTCTACTCCATCCTAATCCTTCTAAACCTCTCAGCAGCCTGTGGCACTGTGGAGCAACCATTTTCTTCTGGAAACACTTTCTTAACTTTGACTGATACTCCTCTCCAGGTCCTTTTTTCTACTTCCCTGGCTTCTCCTTAATGATGTCTTTTTCCAACTCCTTACTAACTCTAAGGGTACTTTCAAGGCTCAGTTACAGGTCCCATTTTAGTCTCCATTTACACTCACTTCTTTGAAAAACTCATTCACCCTCATGACTTCATCTTCTATGCACATGACTTCCAAATCTACCTCTCCAGCATGAAATCTCTCTTCCACAATCTCCTGTATCCACTTGCCTTCAGGATATCTCTATTTGGAGTTGCCTCTGACATCTCAAACTCAACAGATCCAAAACTGAACTTCTCTCCTTCCAAATCTTCTCTCCTCTCTAACTTTTTCATGACTATAGACATCTCCATCCTTCTGGTTGCACAAGCCCACATCCTTAGTTTTATCCTTGGCTCATTAGAAACCCCTCATTGAGGCACTCAGGCAGCTATCTTCTCACTACCTAACCTTGCTGATGTCCCACTATCAACCTGTCTACACATTTCTCTCCTCTACTACCAACCTGTTCACTCTGCCTTGATCTCATCTGTCTCAAGACCAACCCCCACTCATATGCTCCCACTGGCCTGGAACTCCCTCCCCCTTTATATCTAACAGACCACCACACTCTTCATTTTCAAAGACCTACCAAAAGTGCATTTTCACCCATTCCCACAGCACTTATGTACATTCATTCAATAGTATTTATTGAGCGCTTACTATGTGCAGAGCACTGTACTAAGTGCTTGGAATGTACAAATCGGCAACAGATAGAGACAGTCCCTGCCCACTGACGGGCCTACAGTCTAATCAGGGGAGGCAGACAGACAAAAACAATAGCAATAAATAGAATCTAGGGGATGAAGATCTCATTAAAACAATAGCAATAAATGGAATCAAGGTGATGTACATCTCATCAACAAAATTAATAGGGTAATGAAAATATATACAATTGAGTGGATGAGCACAGTGCTGAGGGGAGGGGAAGGGAGGGGGGAGGAGCAGAGGGAAAGGGGGGAAAGAGGGTTTAGCTGAGGGGAGGTGAAGGGGGGTAGAGGGGGAGCAGAGGGAAAAGGGGAAGCTCAGTCTGGGAAGGCCTCTTGGAGGAGGTGAGCTCTAAGTAGGGTTTTGAAGAGGGGAAGATAATTAGTTTGGCGGAGGTGAGGAGGGAGGGTGTTCCAGGACCGCGGGAGGACATGGCCCAGGGGCCGATGGCTGGATAGGCAAGAACAGGGGACGGTGAGGAGGTGAGCAGCAGAGGAGCAGAGCGTGTGGGATGGGCAGTAGAAAGAGATAAGGGAGGAGATGTAGGAGGGAGCAAGGTGATAGCCTTGAAGCCTAGAGTGAGAAGTTTTTGTTTCGTGCGGAGGTTGATAGGCAACCACTGGAGGTTTTTAAGAAGGAAAGTGACATGCCCAGAGCGTTTCTGCAGGAAGATGAGCCAGGCAGCAGAATGAAGAATAGACTGGAGTGGGGAGAGACAGGAGGAAGGGAAATCAGAGAGAAGGCTAACACAATAATCCAGCCGGAATATTATGAGAGCCTGTAGCAGTAAAATAGCCATTTGGGTGGAGAGGAAAGGGCAGATCTTGGCGATATTATGCATACCATTATACTCAGTTGCTTTCCCCTTACTTCTAATTTATTTTAATGCCTGACTCCTCTTCTAGATTGTAAGGTCCATAAGGGCAGGAATCATGCCTACCTTCTACCTTCTATATTATGCTTTGCACCCAGAAATCCTTCCATAAATATCACCATTTGATTATTACTATCTTCTTTAATGCATCTTCCCTCACTCTCAACTTGTCTTATATACATAAACTTTGCTATTTGTGGGTTGATTTCCCTAAACAGGATTTGTTCCTCTCTCTACAATGAACACTGGAAATGAAGAAATTTGAAGGAAATAATGCTGCATCCTACTGTGCAAAGTTCAGCAAGAGAATCTTTCAGTACTCTCTAATAGTGACATTTTAACAGCACAATTCTCTCCTCATTCTCAATGCAGCCAGAGCCAAGGCTTTTGTGTCTTTGTTTTGAAGAGGAAAATGCAGGCATTAGTTTATGCTTCTGTTCACTTAACTCAAATTCCTATAATATACTTATTTATAGCATCAGGAGGAGATAGAGGGAGTACTCAAGTGTTGATATGTGGACTTTGCTACCATAACATCAACCTTACAAAAGAATAGCTAGTATATGTTCTGTTTTTGTTCTTTTAAGAGGATAGCCCTTTTATCATCCCAGTTAGATTAAAGTGCAACGTATTCTTTGACTATATAGTAATTATTATGTATCAGGTGGACAAATAAGTACTAGGTTAAAAGGAAATTTCAGAATGATTTCCATATTTCTTGTTTGAGATAGAAGTCCAGTGCCGGTTTTTGATAACATTCTTGACATGGAGATCCTATCCATGAATGGAGGTAAAACTAAAAAGTCCTTTACTAGATTTACAATCCATTCCACTCTGTTTACTTGTAGAGATTGCCCTTTGCCATAATATTGCAGTTTCCACATCCAGCACCAATCACTAAATTCACATTTGCCCTCTGTGCTCCAAATAGTCCCAACACCTCAGCTCAAGGAGAGCAGCTTCTAGTTGGATTGCTACACATCAGATTGATCTCTCTGTTGCAGTTGTCTCCCAAGAACCTGTTGCCATTCCACATTATTTGGCAGTGTACTTCACTATGTTTCTAACACATCCTGGCCTCTCTCCCTGGTGTACCTAGTCTCAATTGCTGAGCTTCTTTCTACTGTCCATTGCCCCACAGGCTGTGCTCACTGAAATGGTTCTACCCTCTTCCTTGCATATTTCTCCTTTCTGTTCACCCTAAGGCAGCTTCTATGCATTCTTCTCTTGTATCTATCCAACGAGGTTATGTTGCTATGAGTGTTTCCTCAATGCTGCTGAGTTGACTGTATACCAGGACCTCAAGGTTGGTAATTTTCTTTTGAAATTCAATTTTCAGTATGGGATAATCATTTCTGCCAGTCAATTTTCATGAGTTTTATGGAATTAAGGTAAGGATGGCCTTTTGTATTCTTTTTTCCACTTTGTCTAATGGTGGCATTGTTTCAGCTACTGACTCTATGAGTAATCCAATAACATACCTTGTAGAAATGCTATAGATCTGCTTGTGCTGGGGAAGAGATATGGCTCCTCCCAAATGCCTAATAAATGAGGGAGTCAGTCTTCATTCATATTATCATTCCTTAGATTACTCTGGATGATTTACCTTGTAACTAATGGGGACTTTGGTCATCTACTAGTTCAAAATCTCCTTTGTGTGAGAGGTATGCAGAAGTACCATTCTCTAAATTGTGGTGATTTTACAATGAAGCCTCAGTTCCTTAAGATACCTTACCAGGTTTGTGGAACTACTCCAATCCTGAGTAGATTATAGCTGCTTGTGACATTGTTGACTATTCTCTTTTCCTGGAAGCCCTATCTGGTTCTTTTCCTACCTCTCTGGCCCATCCTTCTCTGTCTCTCTTTTGCTTTCTCTATCTCGTCCTCTACCTAACTTTCCTATTACAGCTGACACAGCCACCACCTTCTCTGTCAGTAAAGTTGATAAGCTTGGTATTATCCTTGACTCCTCCCTTCCCTTCAGATCTCATATTTAGTCTGCCAAAAATCCTCCACATTTCCGGGATATCTGCCCCTTCCTCTTCATCCAAGCAGCCACAGCAGAGGGAACACTTGTCATATCTTAGCTTGCCTATAACATCAGTCTCTTTGCTGGGCCCCCTGACTCTAATCTCTCCCCTCTCCAATCAGTGTTTTCCTCTGTCAAGATCATTTTTAAAATATTGCTCTTCACACATCTTCCTACAGCTCAAAAACCTCCAATGTTTACCCATTCCTCTCCATATCAAACAAAAACTCATGACCAGTGACTACAGCATTTCATCAGCTCTCTCTCCCTCCTACTTATCCATTCTATTATCTCACTACACTCTAACTCGCATCCTTCAATCTTCTCAAGCCAATCTACCTGAGGTGCATCAGTCTTATCTCTCCTGTTGCTGACACCTCGCTCACACCTTTCCCTCACCCTGGAATTCCCTCCCCATTCAAATCCTACAGACCACAGCCTCTCTATCTTCAAATTATTTCTGAAATGACATTTTCTCTAAGAAGCGTTCCCTGATTAACTTCCAATTTCCCCAGTTTATATATCCTTCCCCAGCTGCCACTTCAACACTTAAGTACAACCTGAGCACTGGTGAATGTCCAGCCATCGTAGATCTTATGAGAATATCTTACATATGTACATATCATGTCATATGTACATAAGCAGCATGGCATATTGGATAGAGCACAGGCCTGGGAGTCAGAAGGTCATGGGTTCTAATCCTGACTACCATCACTTGCCTGATGTGTGACCTTAGGCAAATCACTTCACTCCTCTGTGCCTCTGTTACCTCATCTGTAAAATGGGGATTGAGACTGTGAGCCCACGTGGGCCAGGGACTCTGTCCAAATCAATTTTCTTGAATCCACCCCAGTGCTTAATAGAGTGCCTGACATGTAGTAAGTGCTTAACAAATACCATCATCATTATTATTATTACATACCTTAGTAATTAAGCACTACTAATGCATGAACATATCCCCTTTCCCTTCTCCCTTCTATCGGTAAATTATTTTAGTGTCTGCTTTCCCCTTCTAGGTTGTAAAGTCACTGAAGGCAGGAGCCATGTCTACTAGTTCTACTGTACTCTCCCACACACTTAGTACAGTCAGTGGTATTTATTGAGTGCTTATTGTACCAGAGCACTGGACTAAGCACTTGGGAAAGTTCAATACAACAGAATTGGTAGTTATGTTCCTTGTCCACAACGTGCTTACTGTCTACAGGACAATGCTCTGCACACATTAGGCCATCAATAAATATTACAGATTAATATTAGTCTTTGTGCCATTTGCAGTGCCTGTCAAGGTTTCACTGTTGCCTCCTTGTCTCACAATCTTTCGAAGCTTGTATTTCAAAAAGCTGATCCTTTCTTGATTGCCTTGCATCATGCTGGTATATCCTCAGCAATTAACTGTTTCTTCAGCATTATTTTGCTGCATTCCTAAAATGTTTCCTCTCTCCCACTTGCTTTTGGCTGCCCAGTTTCAGCACTGTGGGTGAGTTAATGCTTTAAAAAGGCAAAACTTCAAACAATCTAGCATAGCTGTGAACATTTGGAAGATAATCATTGCATTTCTGATTGTTGTCTGCCAGACTGATTTGTCTTCTGCTACTTGGAGTAGAAGCTTTGGGAAGAATGTGCCACCAAGAGGGAGAAATGAAAGCACAGCACCAGGCACTCCTGGCTAACAAATTCAAAACTGAAGCAAAGGACAATTGTTATTTGCCCCTAATGTGACTAGGACTATAAGTCACACATTGTTTTTAAAGCCATATCTATACACACCAATAAAATCTCACCACCAGTAATGTCATCCTTCAACTGGACAACTATGAGTATAAAAATACATACTTATTGTGTACAGAGCACTTTACTAAGTCCTTAGGAAGGTACAATACAACAGAGTTGGTAGACATGTTCCCTTCCCACGATGAGCTTACAGTCTAGATGGGAAGACAGACATTCATATAAATGAATAAATTATAGGCATATACAGAAGTGCTGTGGTGCTGAGGGTGGGGTGAATATCAAGTGCTTAAAGGGTACCAGATATGGAGTAGTAGACCTAATACAAGCATTTAAAGTGAGCAAGACCTCTAGATTTGTTTAAACTCCTTGTGGGCAGGGAATATGTCTACCAACTCTATTGCACTGTACTCTCCCAAGCACTTAGTTCAGTGCTCTGCATACAGTAAGTACTCAATCAATACCATTGATTGATTGATCTGAAGGTTGATGCAAGATTGATCAATTTAGCCAGGGAGGTCCCAAATCAGGAACATTCTTTGTTCTAAGATGATTTTTCCAAAATTATCTTTGACAAAACACAAAGATCAGAGTGGTCCCCCTCTAACTGGTATATAGATCTCCATGTACTATTTAAGCATCTAGGTGAGGCACAAAAAATGAGATGCCTCCAAGCAGGCTGACCCTTTAGGCCAGACAAATGACAAAATCTTTGACTTTTTTGTTCTTTAGAAAATGAACTTTTTTGGTCCACAGAGTGGTATCATGTGAATTCCTTGATGTGCCAAAAAATGTAGGACTTGTGGAAATCTACTTTTAGCTGGTTACATGTCTGACTCATTCCTGAGCGATGAATTTGCTTTATTCAATAGTATTTATTGATTCAATAGTATTGAGAACTTACTATGTGCAGAGCACTGTACTAAGCACTTGGAATGTACAATTCTGTCGGCTTTACACAACCACTGAAGCAACTGAGGGGAACACTGCTAATCCTACCAAAGTGGAATCATTTCTTTTCATTTGGGGATATAACCAGTTGGGTTAGACAAGTAGACATTACTGTTCAGTGGAGATTCATTCCTTCCAGAGCTATATCTCCTATATGAATGTTGCATTTGACTTTGGACACTTCACTTTTTGAAGGATGATTTTCAAATTGTTGGTGAATGGGAACAACATTAACTTTTACCTTCACCGAAGAACTGTTCTGTGTGCTCTCTCAGTGCACTAGAATTTGGCCATCAAGAAGGGGATCCCTATTACTACTAATAATTATAAAAAAATCAATCACACTTACTATGTGCAAATCCCTATACCAAGTGCTTGGGAGAGTACAATACAACAGAGTGGTGGGCACAGTCCCAAATATTATGATGATGAGTATTACTGGCTTACTATGTACCAAGAATTGCAATAAGTACTGGAGTAGATTAAATTCAATTAGATCATACACAGTCCCTTTCCTACATGGGGCTCACAGTCTAAGAGGGAGGGCAAACAGGTATCTTATCCCCATTTTACAATTAAGGAAACTGAGGTACTGAGAAATTAAGTGGTTTGTCCAAGGTCACACAGCAGGAAAGTGGAGCTGTGATTAGGACCCAGCACCCTTGATTTTCGATCACATATTCTTTTGGTTCTCAGCAGCCCTCATAATATGTAATTTATTGTTCTTAGGCATCCCCAAGTTGGAAAGAGAAGTGTCTCGTGTTTAAGGCATTAGGATTTATCTGAACTTCTGCAACAGACATATTTTTTTCCTCTTTTTAGGCCAGATATAAATATTGTCATGTCTGAATTACACAACCTTATTGCCCTTTGCCTTTCATATATCTTCTCATCCTTTAACAACATTTTGATCTTGCTTCCATCTTTTCTCTGGTAGGTTTGCTGTAACCTCCTCTCAGACACACTGTGAGCTTTCTTTGTTGGATTTTACATGTAACTTTTTAAAAAATACCATTCAAATTTCCTTAATGCTGGTCTGATTTTCATCTCACTTATAAGCTGCTCAGAGGTCCCTTCGTTGTCTTAGATCGACTCTCCCTACCTTGTCATTTTCCTAATTGAATAATATCTGAAAATCTCTTTGAAGATTAATCAAGTATTACTGCACCCTAGTCTCTAAACCAACAGGGATTTCTGAAGTGCTTCACCCCAGCCCCACAGCACTTGTGTACATCTCACACGCTACAATTTCCTGTGTCTGTAATTTAATGTCTGTCTCCCCCTGTACACTGTAAGCTCCTTGTGGACAGGAATCATGTTTACCAATTCTGATATATTGTACTTTCCCAAGTGCTTAGTACAGTGCTCTGCTCAAATTAAGCACTCAAATACCATTGACTGACTGAATAAAACCTTGGAGACTGTTTTTTCTGTGGGTAAGCATGTTCAAGGAAGGAACAAAGACTTGATTTCCACTCCACTGCCCCCTCCATCTTAACCATGGGAGTGAGTATATGCAACGCCACTTGGAGGCAGGGCAGGTCATGACCATTTGGCTACTGTGCAGCCCCTTCCTGGCCAAGCCTTTAGATTCTTGAAGTCAGCCTGGCTGCCTATTTTAGGGGCTCACAAGTAGGGTGCACAACTTCAGAAGTCCCTCAAGTTCCAAGAGGACTCAGAGTCCCTAAGGCCATACTCATTTCAGCTTCCAGGACAGTATTGGAGGGAGGTGTGGGAAGGTGTAGTTGAGTTGCTGCACTTTGGCATGTTTCTTGGAAGATCAGGAGGAATTCACAGCTAATGTAGTCACATTAGGTGAGATGGTCACAGATTTGAAGTTTCCATTTCACTACCCAAAAAGTCACTGGAAGGACCCCTTAGAGTCCTGCTTTTGTTTGGATAGCAGCTGCACTGGTGGTGGCACAGTTCCTGCAATAAGAAAGGGGAGTCATGGAACTGTCTACCCAGCCTCTTTCTCTACAACAGCTCTAAACTATAATCTCTCTGTGGGCAGGGAATGTGACTGCCAACCCTGTTATGTTGTATTCTCCCAAGTGCTTAGTATTGGTCTCTGCACATAGTAAGTTCTCAATAAATACCATTGATGATAAACAGCTGAAATAGTTACTTCCCATCCAGTTCCTGGAGGCTTCTGGTGCAGCAACTGACAGCTTTCCCCATTGGAACCTTCCATAGTACCCAGTGGCTAAGGGTAAGAGCCACAGTGGCCTGGTCCCGTAAACTACAGAGATTTTGTGGGCTAAGCGCTGGTGGGTGGGAGACCCACTGGTACAGTAGCAAGAATAGTGACAGCTGGAACCCCAGCAAGGTGGTGATGGCAGTGGCAGTAGTTGCTTGGTGTGGCTGAGCGTGCCTCAGTTTATTGCTTCTATCTGCTCCCCAAACGCCTTTTTGGTCTCCTTCCCCCTCCTCCTCTCTTTGTCCATTGTGACAGGAAACGTGTCTACCAACTCTGTTGTTTTGTAATCTCCCACGTGCTTAATACAGTGCTCTGCACCCAGTAAGTGCTCATAAATACCACAAATTGATTTATCTCCTCTTTTATCTGTTCCTTTTTTCTCCTTCCTTTCTCTGTTTTAGCTTCTCTCCCTTTTCTTTTCATTTTCCTCTTCCACCTATCTCCCTGCTCTTTTTAAAAAAATGGTATTTAAGTGCTTACTATGTGCCAGGCTCTGTACTAAGCACTAGAGTAGATACAAGATAATCAGGTTGGACCCAATCCATGTTCCCATGGGCTCACAATCTTATTCACCATTTTACAGATGAGGTAACTGAGGCACAAAGAAGTGAAATGACCTCAAGATCCCACAGCAGACAAGTAGCAGAGCCAGGTTTGGAACCCAGGTCCTCTGACTCCATGACCCATGTTCTTTCTCCTAGGTTAGGCTGCTTCCCTCTCCCTTCCTAGCTTCCTATCTCCCCTTCCTTTTCAGCTCTGCTCCCTGAAAATGCTTTCCACTGTGCCTCAGTGAGTTTGCAAAAGTATAATCACCTTACTCTGCCCTCTCACCACACACCATCTTGCCTTTGAGGCAGGTGAAGACCAAGCCCATGTCTGCTTCCAAGACAGATTTATCATGGGTATGCAGCTAAACTGGGCTTCTTTAAGGCAACATTAGCCACTCCCTCTTGCCTTAACTCATAGAAATTATTATAATTTTATCATCATCCTGATCTTGATTCTTAACCTCACCCCAGCAGGTTGGATCTCTCTGCAGCTCTCATTTTAGTCTATACCAGGAAGCAACCACATTTATCTAAGTTTGCAATCAATAAAAATAGAGATATATGTTCTCAGGAAGCTCTATTTGGGAAATCAAGGAGAGATGTCAAGACATGATAAAGGGCACTGAAAATTGCCAAGCTTTTGTCTGGATTATTAAATAATTAACTGTGTCATGGTATCAAGGAATGTCTTTCTGTTTGCTGAATATCTGGATGTTTGTAGAGCCTTTGCAGAGCATTGTCTTAAAACCAGAGAGCTCTCTCTCAGTTGGTGTGTCTCTCTCTGTCGGTCTCTCTCACTCTGTCTCTCAGTCTCTTGCGCTTTCTCAGTCGGTCTGTTGGTCAGTCTCTCAGTCAGTCGGTCTTTTGGTGAGTCAGTTGGTCTCTTTCTCCCTCAGTCGGTCTTTCCCTCTTGGTCTTTGTAAATTTGTCACAATCTCTCTTTCTCAGCCTGTCTCTCGCTAGGGGTTCCTCACTTGCTAGGTCTCTCTCTCACTCAGTAGGTCTCTCTGTCTCGGCCTCTTGGCCTCTCTCAATCTCTCTTGGTCAGTGTCTGTATCTCTCTCTTGGTTGGTGTCTGTCTCCCTCTCTTGGTTGGTCTCTCTTGCTCTCTCTTAGCCAGTCTCTCTCGCTGTTTTTCAGTTGGTCTCTCTCTCTCTCTGTCTAGATCTACTCAGTTCTCACATAACATAGAGGTTTCATTCCTGATGAACCCCACATTTAAGCAAGCTAGCACTTGATTTGCTTGTATCCAACCCAGTGCTTAGTACAGTGCCTGGTACATAGTAAGCGCTTAACAAATACCATCATGATTATCAATATTATTATACGCCCCTTGACCAGCTCCCCTCACATGCACACAACTGTTTCTTCTAGGAGCACATTCTATCTGAATAGAGACATGTTTTTGGAAGAGTCTTCCCTACAGCTATCTATCCAAAACTATAGTAACAGTCCACATTATAGAAGAACTGAGTGTATGCACACAAAGTTAACTGGAAATCGGGCCCATCTGCCTTGAAATATTTCTAGTAACTCTGTGAGGCCACATCGTTTGTGTTCTTGTTTTGGGTTTTCATCCATTGTTCAATGAGTGAAAGGCAAAGAAGAAAATTACATCTTACCTTTTCTGCTAAATTGTTTTGCTGCGCTAGCAGACAGAAGTATCAGTCAAGATCCCTTTCCAAAGCCAGACAGGTCTTTTAAAACTCATGGTTCAGAAGACCAACCAAGCTTGGTCAGACTGGTCCCTCAATATCGAGGCCACACATGCTAAAACAGGGTAGTAAAGAAAGAAACATCCTCTTTGACTAAAGGATTGCTAGCAATGAATTTGCCTGTGAGATTTCCTTCTAATTTTGTGCGCAATATAGTCTTTGGGTTACGACTCAGGTGAATGGAGCGTTAGGGTTTCACTGTGGTGTGTTTCTTCTATATGTTACTGCAGAGAATAAACTTGTCAATAAATTACAGAACACTCAGTTCTTCCATAGTGCAGGTTTTCAATATATGGGGAAGCAGCATGGCTCAGTGGAAAGAGCCTGGGCTTCGGAGTCAGAGGTCATGAGTTTGACTCCCGGCTCTGCCACTTGTCAGCTGTGTGACTGTGGGCAAGTCACTTAACTTCTCTGGGCCTCAGTTACCTCATCTGTAAAATGGGGATTAATTGTGAGCCTCACATGGGACAACCTGATTACCCTGTATCTACCCCAGCGCTTAGAACAGTGTTCTGCACATAGTAAGTGCTTAACAAATACCAACATTATTATTATTAGAATGTGATTAGGAAATGTTCTTAGAGAATGTGGGCCTGTTTGGGCTCAGCCAAACACATAACTAATGAAACTGCCTGAACAGATGCATGCATGCACAGACATAGCACATGAGAATGGTGAGTACTCTAGCATGTGATTGCTTTATTGTGAGGTTTTGCAGGAGCATAATCCTCGCATTCCAGAAGAACTGAAAGTATTGCTGGTGAGAGCGATCTTCCTTCTTGAAATCATCCAGCTAATGAGCAAAGTCCATTCACTCTAAGGGAAAATATAGAACAAATTGGAATGATGGGCCAGGGAATTTTCTACATCAGTTCTAAAGTCCAGTAGTTAATGGACGATACCGGACAAATTTGTCTGCATTGGAGAGTTTGCTTAGCGAGCACATCTTCTTCTGCTCAGATCCTGCTTCCTAACTCACCAGCACAGTGGTCTTTCTGAGGCAGAGATCACAATGACTGAGCAACTCATCCAAGTGTATTGGCAATTAATTTTCTATTTGCTCAAGAGATCTCATGTTGTGAACCATGCACCACTCACGTGACAGTTTGTCTGTTTGCTACTGTTTTTAAAAAAGTAAAACACCATATGTTTGCACAGCAGCCATGTGTACATGATTTGGGGAAAACTGACAGTTGAAAACACTGAGTTGGTAAAGAAGGGGAAAAAACATTTTCCAGTGTTTTGACTGGAAATAATATGCACAAGCATAAGCCACTTTGCCTCATTTCCTGTCACAACATCATAAGCCTGCTCTCTCAGCATTCATTCTGTAACTCCAAACACATGAGATGTGGAACAATGTCATCTTAATAGGTTTTTTTTCACTCTTGTATCCAGGAGAAATCATAGCAGGGCATTTTTATATCTAAATCCCACATATCCTAGGTAGCACCCATGCAGGCTATGCTCCAATAAAAACAGATGGTGCAGCAGTGGGTTAGATGTAAATGTTTTATTAGATGAGCAATTTCCTAACTCTCCTCTCCAAGAGGTATTGGGCAGCATATAAGAATGTTAGAGAAACAAACATACATGAATACATAAAAATTGGCTGGTGCATACTATCACATGAATGAAGTAGGCACTTTACCCTTTTTAAGTTCAGACATTAAGAAATAAGAATTAAAAATAGAAATAACTTTAGGGATATCAGAAAGGAGCCCATCAAAATACACCATCAGAGTCTGTTACCAGATGTTTTGCACAAGTCAGATTAGCTGCTGCCCGATAGGTGAAATAGCCAGAATAGCTGACTGACTCAATTATCTATAAGAAGAAAAATCAACTCTTGGAAAGATCAGGATGCAACATTTCCAAAACAATGACTCATAAACAGAATGGAGAAAATCTTCAAATTGTAAAGAATTCATCTTTCACCATTTCTGTCCTTCAAGTCTTTCAGTTTAATCTCTTATCCATGGCCAACCTGCTTCTTAAAAATAAATAACATTGTGCAGAGTATTTGATCCAATGCCAGAATTTTTTTCTTTTGCACCCAGGGAATTGTGAATGTGTGATAAAAACTGCATTATAATCTATGGTGGTTCTGTACTTTTATCTGCATTTATAAGAATATTCTGAACCAAGTCAGAGGTGGAGAAATGAAATAGGCTATGCAAATAGAAGAACCCAGAGACTCTACATTTCTGATTTTGACACTGAATGAAATCATTTAATTTCCCTACTGGTCAATGAGAATGAGAATATTCACTTTCACAATAGCATGTTTGGGGTTACGGATAGCCAATCTAGCATGATGGATTAGAATCTTTGAACTCTGCATATCTTTTATAGGTATATTGGATAGCTGCATATACAAGAGTGTATATTATATAATTGCCAACATGAACATATAAATCCAATGTTGTAAGTTTTCTTTTGTACTAGTTTCTATTTCCTCCCCCCTTTAAAGCCCTCACTTCCCCTATTCACCCTGCCTTCTGCATCCCCATGTACTTTAATCTGTATCCCTTGAATAGTTTGATTTTTTCAACAGACCTCAATACCATTTATTCACATATTCATCTGTATTTTAATGTCTATCTCCCCTTCTAGTCTGTAAATTCCTTTTGGGTGGAGATCTACTACATTGTATTGTACTCTCCTAAGCACTTAGTACAGTGCTCAAAAAGAGCTCAAAAAATGCCATTGATTGATTTTTATCCCCTTCTTTGAGCAACATCTCCCATAGATAAAATTGCCTGAATATTTCTACACTAAGACAGTGTTATAGAACTTCTAAAAGCCTCCAGTTTCATTGATCCCTAAAATACTATTTGTGACTCATGATGAAAACATATGGAGAACCTTCTCAGCATGAGAGCAATCAAACTCTGGCTTATGTACCTTTGGTTAGTTTATAGTGAGCCCTTGACGTCTGAAAGGTCGTTTAGTAACAGCATCTCTCTTCAGTGCCATTCCTTTGGATTTGATTTGTCAAATTTATTCTTTAGTGATTCCATTTCTGAAGTCACAGTACCTTTCCCTGTCTTTTTTCCCAAGTGTGCCTGACTCAAGACAAGAGTGAGGTAAACAGTTACTGTTTCCAGGATTCAAATCTATGGAAGTCACCTCAATCAGTCTTATTTACTGAGCTCTTGCTGTGTGCTGACCACTGTACTAAGCACTTGGAAGAGTACAATATAACAGAATTGGTAGACACATTCCCTGCCCGTAGTATCTTACCTCCAGAAGATTCCTTTTGAAAATCTCTCTTTCTCATACACACACACACAAACACACACACACATACCTCTGCTCATCTTTCTTGCAATAACACTTCATCAATTATACTCCTGTTGAGTAACTTATACTCTTTGAATGTTTTTTCCTTCTGCCTTTCCCCATTTTGTCAACTAATCACCTCTTCATGAATATTTTGACTCATTTTCAGAAGAACGAAAGAACATAAATAATGCCATTTTCCATAATACCAATAGTCTCTCTATCCCAATATTCTGTTTCTGACAGTGGCCCCAACTGATGCTCACAGGAACAGTACACTGCTCATCGATAGTGATGGTCCTTCTACTTTCAGCATCCAATAAATCAGTAGTATTTATTGAGCATCTGCTGTGGGCAGAGTGTGGTACAAGGTTCTTGGAAGACTACAACAACAGATGAGCTGAGAAGGTTCTCCATATGCTTTCATCATGAAGCTCAAAATGGTGTTTCAGTAGACACGATCCCTGTCCTCAAGGAGCTTACAATCTAGCAGGGGAGACAGACACTGAAGTCAGTTAAATCCCAAACTTTTTCCCTCAATTCACCTATTTTGGAACTCTCATCATTCTAACTTTCCTCAAGCCTATTAATATTTTCTGGTTGCACTTCATTGCCATTTTTTATTACTTTTTTAATACCTGGTTTCAGCTTCCTATAGTCTTGCCAAACTAAAATCTCTTGATTCATCCTTCTGAATTCAGCATTGAGGAATCTATTGAGGATGTGGTGATACTGAATGATGAATAGAAGAATTGTGTTGCTCTTGGCAATTTCAGATTCTACACTGTACCTTTCTTCCTCTCTTCTACCAATACTAATACCACCTTATTTTGAGAAATCTCCCACTTGGGAGTTAGCTATATAAAAAATAACTTCTCTCTCTGAAACACTAAATGTTCTGTGAACTAAGTTTCATCTCTATTACTGTTCTCCAGTGTATCTTCATCACATATATGACTGTCTTCCAGTGTGATGGTTATGAAAAACTCATGAGATTTTTTTGTCTTTAATGTTTCTTGATAAGGTCATTGCTTTTTTATTATTATTCATATTAGCTACTATCCTTTCTTCCTTCCCTGTCTCCCTACCCTATTCTTTGAAATTCATTTGTCAATAGAAGGTCAAAACATTTCAAGAGATCATAATGAAGAGTCTGAAGGTTCCATCTCTGCACCCTGAATGATAGACCATATGTTTAAATGTCTCTTTGCTTTCAATGGAAAAATATAGTTAACATAATTTTTTAAATGCTTTAAGTATTTAAGTGCTTACTATCTGTCAAGCACTGTTCTAAATGCTGGGGTAGAAACAAGTTAATTAGGTTGGACACAGACTTTGTCCCACATGGGACTCACAGTCTAAATAGGAGAGAGAACTGGTATTTCATCCCCATTTCACAGAAACTACTATTACTAATAATAATAAAGAGGGTATTTGTTAAGCACTTACTAAGTGCTGGGGTAGATACAAGGTAATCAGGTTGTCCCACCTGGGACTCACAGTCTTAATTCCCATTTTACAGATGAGATAACTGAGGCACAGCGAAGTGAAGTGACTTGCCCAAAGTCACACAGCTGACAGATGGGCCCGTCAAAGGGCAGGGACTGTATCTGTTACCGATTTGTACATTCCAAGTGCTTAGTACAGTGCTCTGCACATAGTAAGTGCTCAATAAATACTATTGAATGAATGAAAGTGGGGAGCAGGGATTAGAACCCATGGCCTCTGACTCCCAAGCCACACTGCTTCTCTAAGGCACAGAGAAGTTAAATGACTTGCTCTGGGTCACAAAGCAGGTGGAGCTGGTGGAGCCAGGTTTAGAATCCAGATCCTCTGATTCCCAAGCCCATACTCTTTCCACTAGGTCACGCTGCTTCTCATGAATTAATCATATGTATTCCTGTTACTAATTACATATTATAGTGACAAGTTCCTGATGGTTTGGACTAATGGAAGAACCATGGGCCTGAGAGTCAGAGGGCCTGAGTTCTAATACTTGCTCCACCACTTATCTGCTGTGTGACCTTGGGCAAGTCACTTAACTTCTCTGTGCTGGTTACCTCATGTAAAATGGGGATTGAAACTGTGGAACCCCACTTGGGACATGGACTGTGTCCAAGCTTGTATCTATCCGAGCATTAAGTACAGTGCCTGGCTCATAGTAAGTGCCTAACAAATACTTCTGGGGAAAAAAACCCTAGAAGTTAGGTGGTTGCATTTTTTTTTTTTTGGTAAGAGCTAAGTAAATATTTAGCAATTATTTGCTTAATATTCCTAGGAAACAATATTGTTTTGTGTAGTACCTGAATAAGCAGGCTTAGTAGAACTCCTTTCTCATTTGCCCTCTTTCTCTTCCCTGATCACTAGAACCACCAAAGGAGACCTAGGTTAAGAGAGGGTGTGCTAAATTTGCAGCTTCGCAACTCAAATCAGGCAGGGCAGGGGCAGCCTTAGAGACAGAGGCAAAATCGGGATTCTCACCACTTGAGGATAGTGCCCAGTGGGCTAGCTAGATCAATCCTTTCATTACTAGAGACAACAGCCTAAGATTTAACCATCAACAATAGGTAGATCCCATGAATTTCATTCCATAATGAAGTAGGTTATTTAGGAATTTACCCCACTTTAGGGGAAGTGAGGGCTTTATTCACCTGCTTTCTGCTCCCGCTCTTCCCTTTGGTCTTTACCCCTTAAACACTTTGATTTTTTTCCTCACATCCCAACAGTATTTATGTACATATCCAATTGAATAAATGAATAGTTTATTTTAGGAGTGATTTTCTATTCAACAGCCTCTATGATGAGCCTACTGTTGCTGAGGTCCATTGACAAGATAACCAAAACACCAACAGAAGAAAAAATGTGGATTAGAGCTGATGAGTGTCTGAACTAATTCAACCCTCTCAAAAGCATGAACATTTTTTAAAAAGCTAGCTTTGTCCCTTATTCCACCTGATGGTTTTTTAACTAGGTGGATTAAGTTATTGTTGCTTCAGTACACAACTTTATGTTTCAAATAACACAGCTCTTTTGACATCTCTGAGGCTGACAGAATGAAAAGAGCATTTCATTATAAGCTCCTACATGGATTGCTACTGAAAATAAGTTTTTTCCAGCTTTCTCTGTCTGATTGTTCTTCTTAGCTTATTATTGCTAGGTCTTTCTCTGTCCAAAATGATAAAGAAAATTGGCTCTACTTTGTGGGCAGAAATAATGGGGTGGGAGGGTGAGGAGGATAAAGCAGAGATGAAAAGAATCAAAATGAGTATCTGCTTTAATGGCATTTAGGGATCATGTTGGGTAGCTGCTGTACTTGTTGCCTTCACTGTTTCAGGAAAATAGAAGGACATTTGGTAACAAGGAGGTGTTGAGACAGGTAGTTTTATGGCAGATTTGAGTAGCACTAGACAAAATATTGACCCAAATTCAGTCCATTGTTAGGTATGTCTATTTCTCATTGTATCCAAGAAGTAGCAACCATTTTCGCATGATGAAAAAAGTACCCATATAAAACTAAAAACTCTTGTGTTTTCATACCTATACCAAGGAACTTATTTTTTTCTGCAGAAGAAACAGAAGGGACATATTTGAAACTCTAGAAATAACCAGTTTGGTTCCCTGTAAATAAACTTTCCTGATTTATATAGCTCAGACTTGATTTTTTTCCAGAATCTGTTTTCTGAAGGTTTAATGTGTTGGTCACTTACATTGACTAATGAGGGACATTAAACTATTACAATTGAATCTTAAGCAGAGTTCTGATTTTTTTTTCAATCTTGTTTTTTTTAACCACAATTTTCATGAGTAAGGATATCAATCACCATCTTACAAGGCTTGAACTACTGTGTCCAAATCTGGACACCCCCACCCCAAAAAATAAAATAAAATAAAATCAAGAGGAATACAGAGAGCTGAGAGTAGGTCCAGTGGAGGGACCACAAAAATAAAGACTGAAGAATATGACATGAGTAAAGGATAAAGGCAGTGAGATTATTTGTCCTGTAGAGAGGTGTAGGTGAAGAGAGAAGAAAGGGAAGGAGAAGTAAACTAGTACTCAAGCATTCAGAAAGTCATGTTAGAGACATCACTTACCCCCAGTTCTCCTATAACACATGGGGTTGCATTCTTGCAATTTCACACAGATATGCAGCAACAAAACCATTTATTCTGATGTCATGTTGCGTTATAGCCAAACAGACTTGTATTTTTGAATGAGCATTCTCTAATAGCATTCTAATCAAAATGCAGAATGAAAACACACATGGCAGAATTGAGTGTATGTATTGTTGTTTTTTTCTTAGAACAGATGAAAATTACTTAAAATGTAGAAAAGGGCAACAGGCACTGAGATGGGTTTTGTGGGGAGATTGGTATCTCCTGCTCTAGAGATCTGTAAGATCTGGATAGATTCTCATCTCTGAAATGGTTTAGATTCATTAATCACTCAAGACTCTTCCAGTCCTAGGATTCTATGATCTCTCAAGTCCATTTGGCCATGGACAAAGACTACTGAGTTTCTCAGGGAAAATTGCCTCATTTCCACACAGATGCAGAAGATGACCTTTCTCATGTTGTTTGTTCTCTTTGCTGGGATGGTGGGAGTGGAGAGTGGGATCTTAGAGAATCATAAGGCTATGGAACTCAGGATCACATTGCTCTGTGCTCTCTCCCAGAATCTTAGGAGGCCTCAGTGACTGGGTCCTTTCCTTTCTCCTGTCATCTAATAATAGTAGCAATTATTGATAGCTTGCTTTTTTAAAAAAAATCACATTTACTAAGTGCTTACTATGTGCCAGGCACTGTACTAAGAACTGAGGTAGATACAAGATAGTTAAGTTGGACTCAATCCATGTCCCACGTGGGGCTCACGGTTTTCTTCCCCATTTTACAGATGAGGTACCTCAAGTACAGAGAAATGGAGTGACTTTCCCAAAGTCACACGGCAGACAAGTAGCAGAGCCGGGAATAGAACCCAGGTCCTTCTGACTCCCAAGGCAATGCTTTATCCTCTAGGCCATGCTGCTTCTCCCATGCTTGGTGTGGTGTACTCTACTAGGTGCTTGGACAGTAGAGCATTAAGAAGTGACACATTCCCTGTGCAAAAAGAGCTTATTGTTTTAACTGGGGCTGCTGCCAAAGCTGTAGGTGATAGCATACTTCTTCATTGTTTAGAAGTGTATGAGCCCTGAGCTGAAAGACACCTCCCTTTTGAAAAGTTCTGGTGTTAGGGTTTGTTAGTATTTCAACTTTCTCAAACGTGTCTTTATAAACTGCATATTCTGCCAGTTGTCTTCTCCCCATTGGTTGTAAGTGCCTTCGAGACAGACCTCATGGCTGTTATATCATTCCATTGAAGGTGCTTCATATAGACATAGTAATTGCTCTTGATAATGCTCAGGATAATAAAATGGGCTTCCAGTGATAATCTAATCCAGGCTTGTGCCTCAAATTGGCCTTGAATCCCAAATTATCTTGAGAACAATTTAAACATTAACATGTACCTGCACAAACGGATTGTTTTATTGAAATTCTAAATTTGTTTTTATATTTGTCATTTCAGTTTGATGAAAAACATCAGACTTTTACACTTTCATCCTCCTATTACCACACCAGCAAAGTAACACTATGACATCTGTTGTTTTCTTTCAGTTTCATAATTTGAAGTTTCTGTATACTGCAAAAACCCAACCTCTGCACCATGTGGATTTATATTTTGGAATCTTGGTGTTAGTATTTTCCATTCATTATTACAGTGATTTCTTGATAGGGAATAAATCAATAAGGAAAGAGATACGGCTGATATTTTGCTAAATGCAATTCATCACTTGGACAAATTTAAGACTCTGTGCCAGTTTATTAAAGGGATTGCATTCTAGTCAATAGGTTCACACATGTTCAAACTTATGTGGATAGTTTAAGGCCATATATATTAGTTTGTGTAATTTCTCCTAAGAACTCAACATTTGTATATAGAAAGTATGAAATTATATAGTTCGTGCACCAAGATGCTACACACACGAGCTATTTAGACTGACACTAGAGGTGGTGAAATTTGATGGGCAATCCATTATATGTTATATGAATGCCCTTGACTGTGCTATTGTATTAGCTATGAAAAGCTGAATTAGCTATACAAAATCTGAATCTGACTTTAGATTCTAGCTTAAAACCAATTCTGGGAGTACACTGGTAACAGTGTCTTCAGGAGCCAGTCCAGGATGACAGTGGATAGGTTCTCTAGCTGTTATTCATGGGTGCTTTTAAGCATTTTATTTTAGTGACACTAGCAGGATTTTGGGATTTTTACCAAATATGTGATGTGAGCCAAAATATTTTTAGACTGGAATTTCTATGTTTAGATTCTTTGTGTTCTAAAGAGGTTGCAGAAAGCAGTATCACATGTGATCATCCAATGCCAATTTCCTCCTCCCTCCTCCTCCTTGTTCTTGGCCTTTCATCTCTACCCCCAATCTGTATCCCTGTCTTAGAAAATAGAGCCAAAGTAGGTTAGGACCGTGACTCTGTGTGGCCAGAGAAGAATAGCTTCAGATCAAAGGAAAGGATTGATAAAGGAGAATTGTAATTACAGGGCTCAGTTATTCATCAAAATGAGATTGTGGTGCTCCAAGAGTGAAACCTGGGATCCCAAATTTGAAAGTAAACTCATTTCTTTAATTTTATAAATATAGATCCTACTCACTCTAATCAAACCAAGAATCTTTGTTTTTCATCTCTGTACCCTATGTTTTTGTCTGTTTCTGATGCTGGGATTTTACATGTGTCTTTCTGCTTGTTTATATGGCATCTGCAACTTAGGCATTTTCACTTGTATTTGTACATTTGTTCTACTTTCTCTGCTTAGGGCAGGACTCTATATCTTTTTTGTAACTCCCTTCAGTACCTACTTTAGTGCTCTGTCTTGTCTTGTCTAATGCTATCGAGTCATCTCCAACCCATAGCGACTCCATGGAAAATATCTCTCCCAGAATGCCCCACCTCCATTTGCAATTGTACTGGTAGTATATCCATAGAGTTTTCTTGGTAAAAATATAGAAGTGATTTATCATTGCCTTCTTCCGCGCGGTAAACTTGAGTCTCTGCTCTAGACCCTCTCCCATGCCACTGCTTCCCAGCACAGGTGAGTTTTGACTTGTAGCAGATTGCCTTCTACTCACTAGCCACTGCCCAAGCTAAGCTAGGAATGAAATAGGCAAGCCTCTGCTTGACTTTCCCTCTTGTATCTGAGACTGGAAGAGTACTGGAAATCTCCAGGTGCAATTCTGAAAGGAGTCAGTGCTCTATACTCAGTGAAAACAATAAATATTGTAGATTGACTGACTGTATATCTGACATAGGTCAATCATCACTCTGCCACTAATCATGCCAATCTGGATGGGTCACCATTTTATAATGGTATCTCAGCCAGAATGTGTTTTCATCACTCAGTATCCCACCCCTCATGAAAGCACAGTAGATCTAAAAGTGGCATAAAGACCAAAGCAGCATGACCTGGTGGATAGAGACTGAGTTCTAATCCTGACTCCGCCACTTGTTTGCTCTGTGACCTTGGACAAGTCACTTAACTTCTCTATGCCTCAGTTTTGTCTTCTATAAAATGGGGGTTAAGACAATGAGTCCCATGTGGGACAGAGACTGTGTCCAACCTGATTAGCTTGTATCTACTCCAGAGCTTAGTCCAGTGTCTGGCATATAGTAAGTGCTTAACAAATACCTTTAAAAAGACCCAAATAGGAATGGGTCACTCTGCAGAGCCCCAGTACAGAGGGTCTAGCTGGCATTGGAAGCTGGTTTTCCTGGTACTGGTCAAGAAATAAGGAACTGTGGGAGGTGGCATGACTAGGAGTGCCAGTGCAGCCTCATCTGGGAGTGGCAATCATATTTACTGAGCACTTACTCTGCACAGAGCACTGTACTAAACGCTTGAAAGAATACAATGCAAAAGAAGGGTATGACCAGGAGTGCCAGTGCAGACTCATCTGGGAGTGGCAATCAATCAGCCATATTTACTGAGTACTTACTCTGAACAGAGCACTGTACTAAGTGCTTGAGAGAGTACAATACAAAAGAGTAGGTAGACATGTTCCCTGCCCACTAGGGGTTGATAGTAAAGTGATAGCTGTACTAGTAACAGTTACCAGTCATGGTCTTTTTAAAGTTGCTCAAGGAGGGAAAGTGTCAGGCTCTAGCCTCTTTCCCATCTGTGCCTAGTCTCTCCATTTCAGAGCCCAAGACAATCATCTGAGTCACCTACCCCCAAATGCAGCCATTTTCCATAGTACAAATGAACTTCTCTAATGAAATATTTCCATTTTCAGGGAGAGATGGACTGTTTCTAGTACAATTCATTGTTTGGTCTTTTTAGCTCTTCTCCCAGGTATCTTTTATCAGTATTGCCATTCTTCCTTAATCTACCTAACTTCTCATTCTTTTTATCCATTTGTCTTCACATAACCCTGGAACAATCAGATAGCTGTTGTTCATTGCACAGGATGCATAGCACTGTATTAGATGTTCAAGTATTGTTGAAGAATGGACTGATGATGATGGTATTTGTTAAGCGCTTACTATGTGGCAAGCACTGTTCTAAGTTCTGGGGTAGATACAAGGTAATCAGGCTGTCCCATGTGGGGCTCACATTCTTAATCCCCATTTTATTCATTCATTCAATCGTATTTATTGAGTGCTTACTGTGTGCAGAGCATTGTACTAAGTGCTTGGAAAGTACAGTTCGGCAACAGATAGAGACAATCCCTATCCAACAATGGGTTCACGGTCTAGAAGGGGGAGACAGCCAACAAAACAACTAGACAGGCATCAATAGCATCAATATAAATAAATAGAATTATAGATCTTTACACATCATTAATAAAATAGAATAATGTGTACATATATACAAAAGTGCTGTGGGGCGGGGAGGGGGGAAGAGCAGAGGGAGGGTGTAGGGGCAATGGGGAGGGGTGGAAGAGCAGAGGAAAAGGGGGGCTCAGTCTCAGAAGGCCTCCTGGAGGAGGTGAGGTTTCAGTAGGGCTTTGAAGGGGGGAAGTAAGCTAGTTTGGCGGGGGTTAGGAGGGAGGGCATTCCAGGCCAGAGGTAGGACATGGGCCAGAGGTCAATGGCTGGACAGGAGAGAACGAGGCACAGTGAGGAGGTTAGCGGCAGAGGAGTGGAGTGTGCAGGCTGGGCTGTAAAAGGAGAGAAGGGAGGTAAGGTAGGAGGGGGCAAGGTGATGGAAAGCTCTGAAGCCAACAGTGAGTTTTTGCTTCATACGAAGATTGATAGACAACCACTGGAGATTTTTGAGAGGGGGGGTAACATACCCAGAACATTTCTGTAGAAAGATAATCCGGGCAGCAGAGTGAAGTATAGACTGAAGTGGGAAGAGACAGGAGGTTGGGATATCAGAAAGGATGCTGATGCAGTAATCCAATCGGGATATGATGAGTGATTTTACAGATGAGGTAGCTGAGGCACAGAGAAGTTAAGTGACTTGCCCAAAGTCACACAGCTGCTAAATGGCAAATCCAAGATTAGAACTCACGACCTCTGACTCCCAAACCCGGGCTCTTTCCACTAAGCCATGTTGCTCCCGTTCTCCAGGAGTTTACAGTCCAATAGGAGAACTGTTGAACACCCCATTTACTCTATTCTCTTCCACATCCCATAATATATTTTGTTGGGATTCACCCACTGAATGATCTTCATTGGGAATCTGGAGAACCAACATGGCCTAGTGGGAAGAGCATGGGCCTGGGACCTTGGTTTTAATCAAGACTCTGTCAATTGATTGCTTTATTACAATGGGCAAGTCTCTTAACTTCTCTGTGCCTTAGTTCCCTCAACTGTAATATGGGGATTAAATACCTGTTTTCCCTCCTACTTAGACTGTGAGCCCCATGAGGGATAGGGACTGTGTCCAACATAATTGACTTATACCCCATTGCTTAGAACAGTGTTTGACTCGTAGTAGTTAACAAATACCATAAAAAACATTAAAGCCCAAGAATCTATCCATTCATTAGCTGGTTTAGAGAGAACTGAGTAGTTTATATATTTCTTTGTGATTGAATTGCTCCATTTGTGTACATGATCTTGGTCCTTCAGCTGATTAGAAACTTTGCATCACTTTTGGTTCCCATTTTGTATGTGTTTCTGCAGCAATTCTTCAAATGAAATGTTTCTCGAAAAAGATCTGTCAAGATTAACCTGTAATTTAGCAGTATTCAAAGTCTTCATCAACTATTTTATGCAGATGTGTATAATCTCCCCTCAATGTTCAGTACTCTTTGAAAATCATGTTCTGCCCTTGTTAGTTTGTAATTCACATCACTGAACTGTGTTAGCATGACAGAAGCTCACTGATTGCCATGGATTTTAAGTAACCTGCTGCTTTAGAAATAAAAGCTTTGAATTAAGGCCAAATCCAGCTTCATTGCTAGTGCCCGTCATTATGGGTACATACGTGTGAGAATATCAATTTCACCTTTTGTACTGAACAAAGTTACCATTTACCAATCATCAGTTATAGAGAAGCAGCGTGGCTTAATAGAAAGAGCACGGGCTTGGGAGTCAGAAGTCGTGGGTTCTAACCCCGGCTCCGTCACTTGTCTGCTGTGTGATCTTGGGCAAGTCACTTAACTTCTTTGTGCCTCCGTTACCTCATCTGTAAAAATGGGGATTAAAAAATGTGAGCCCCACGTGGGCCAATCTGATTACCCTGTATCTACCGCAGCACTTAGAACAGTGCTCAGCACATAGTAAGCACTTAAATACCATAATTGTTATTATTATTATTGCGAACAATTTAATACTGTCCTTTTCCTTTCCAACCTTACTAGGAAGCATTGGGGGATAGATCAGGTATTGGCTGCATCTGATTTCCTGGATCCAAGTTTAAAAATCAATGGTCTGGTCAATCATAGCTAGACAATGTATTATTATCATTGTTATTAGTAATAATAATGAAAATTATGGTACTGGTTAAACACTTACTATGTGCCAATAGCTGGGTTAGATATAAGATAATCAGAATGAATACAGTCCATGTCCCCCATGGACCTCATTTTTCTTTAGACTTATCAACTTTTAGCACCTGCCTATTCAACCAAGCTGTTTACAATTACTTTCACATCTCTTTGGGTGTGTCCCTCTAGAGCACAGTTCTCTGCATACAGTAATTATTGAATGACTGTTTCTAGGACTTCGGGTGATGCTCGAAGTCTGAGTCTTTTGCAGTAGATTAAGGCTAAGGAAAGGGCTTTTATGAGTGGCATTGATCTTTGCATCATTCAATTGTATTTGAGCACTTACTATGTGTAGAACACTGTACTTAGCTCTTGAGAGAATACAGTATAACAGAGTTGGTAGACCTGTTTTTCTGTCCACAAAGAGCTTGCATTTTGAAGGGGAGTCAGACATTAAAATAAATTAAAGATATGTACATAAGTGCTGTGGGGTGAATATCAAGTGCTTAAAGGGTACAAATCCAAGTGCAGGGGTAAAGCAGAAGGGAGAGGGAGTAGTCAGGGAAGGCTTCTTGGAGGAGATATGATTTTAATAAGGCTTTGAAAGTAGAGGGAGTGGTGGTCTGTCAGATATGAAGGGTGAGGGAGTTCCAAGCCAGAGGCAGAATGTAGATGAGGAGTTGGTGGTGAATAGATGAGATGGAGTGTATTATATATACTTTGCATGGCCATATAATGGGTAATTACAAAACAGTTTCAAAAACTAGAACAGAGAAAAAGACAAGGGGGGTATAGGTACAGGGAGGGACACGATGCACGTAAGTTCAAATATCAGAAATGGTCTGCAATAGGTTAAAAAAAAAAGCATCTTGATTTTCATTCATTCATTCAATAGTATTTATTGAGCGCTTACTATGTGCAGAGCACTGTACTAAGCGCTTGGAATGTACAAATCGGTAACAGATAGAGACAGTCCCTGCCCTTTGATGGGCTTACAGTCTAATTGGGGGAGACAGACAGACAAGAACAATAGCAATAAATAGAGTCAAGGGGAAGAACATCTCATAAAAACAATGGCAAATAAATAGAATCAGGGTGATGTACATCTCATTAAACAAAATAAATAGGCTAATGAAAATATATACAGTTGAGCGGACGAGTACAGTGCTGAGGGATGGGAAGGGAGAGGGGGAGGAGCAGAGGGAAAGGGAGGAGAAGAGGGTTTAGCTGCGGAGAGGTGAAGGGTGGGTAGAGGGAGCAGAGGGAAAAGGGGAGCTCAGTCTGGGAATTCCTCTTGGAGGAGGTGAGCTTTAAGTAGGGTTTGGAAGAGGGGAAGAGAATTAGTTTGGCGGAGGTGAGGAGGGAGGGCGTTCCAGGACCGCAGGAGGACGTGGCCCAGGGGTCGACAGTGGGAGAGGTGAGAAGGGGGGACGGTGAGGAGGTGGGTGGCAGAGGAGTGGAGCGTGCGGAGTGGGCAGTGGAAAGAGATAAGGGAGGAGAAGTAGGAGGGAGCAAGGTGATGTAGAGCCTTGAAGCCTAGAGTGAGAAGTTTTTGTTTTGTGCGTAGGTTGATAGGCAACCACTGGAGGTTTTTAAGAAGGGGAGTTACATGCCCAGAGCGTTTCTGCAGGAAGATTAGCCGGGCAGCAGAGTGAAGAATAGACTGGAGCGGGGCGAGAGAGGGGGAAGGGAGGTCAGAGAGAAGGCTGACACAGTAGTCTAGCCGGGATATAACGAGAGCCTGTAGCAGTAAGGTAGCCGTTTGGGTGGAGAGGAAAGGGCGGATCTTGGCGATATTGTAAAGGTGAAACCGGCAGGTCTTGGTAACGGATAGGATGTGTGGGGTGAACGAGAGAGTCGAGTCAAAGATGACACCGAGGTTGCAGGCCTGAGAGACGGGAAGGATGGTTGTACCATCCACAGTGATAGGGAAGTCAGGGAGAGGACAGGGCTTGGGAGGGAAGATGAGGAGTTGAGTTTTAGGTGGTGGGCAGACATCCAGGTAGAGATGTGTTGGAGGCAGGAGGAGATATGAGCCTGAAGGGAGGGGGAGAGGACAGGGGCAGAGATGTAGATCTGTGTGTCATCTGCATAGGGATGATAGTTGAAGCCGTGAGAGCGAATGAGTTCACTGAGGGAGTGAGTGTATATGGAGAACAGAAGAGGGCCAAGAACAGACCCTTGGGGAACCCCAACAGTTAGAGGATGGGAGGGGGAGGAGGAGCCTGTGAAGGAGACCGAGAATGACCAGACAGAGAGAGAAGAGGAGAACCAGGAGAGGACGGAGTCTGTGAAGCCAAGGTGAGATAAGGTGTGGAGGAGAAAGGGATGGTTGACAGTGTCAAAGGCAGCTGAGAGGTCAAGGAGGATTAGAATAGAGTAGGAGCCACTGGATTTGGCAAGAAGGAGGTCATGGGTGACCTTAGAGAGAGTGGTCTCGGTAGAGTGGAGGGGACGGAAGCCAGATTGGAGGGGGTCCAGGAGAGAATGGGAGTTAAGGAATTCTAAGCAGCGAGTGTATATGACTCGTTCTAGGAACTTGGAAAGGAAGGGTAGTAGGGAGATAGGGCGATAACTGGAAGGGGAAGTGGGGTCGAGAGAGGGTTTTTTTTAGGATGGGGCAGACATGGGCATGTTTGAAGGCAGGGGGGAGGAAGCCATTGGAGAGTGAGTGGTTAAAGATAGAAGTTAAGGAGGGGAGAAGGGCAGGGGTGATGGTTTTTATAAGGTGAGCGGGAATGGGGTCCGAGGCACCGGTGGAGGGGGTGGCACTTGCGAGGAGGGAGGAGATCTCCTCTGAGGATACTGTAGGGAAGGATGGGAAAGTAGGGGAGAGGTTTGGGGGAGGGAGGCAGGAAGGGGAGGGGTGACTTTGGGGAGCTCAGACCTGATTGTGTTAATTTTTGTGATGAAGTAGGTGGCCAGATCATTGGAGGTGAGGGATGGGGGAGGGGGAGGAACAGGGGGCCTAAGGAGAGAGTTAAAGGTCCGGAACAATTGGCGGGGGTGACGGGCATGGGTGTCAATGAAGGAGGAAAAGAAGTTTTGCCTGGCGGAGGAGAGGGCAGAGTTAAGGCAGGAAAGGATAAATTTGCAATGGATAAGGTCGGCTTGGTGCTTGGATATTCGCCAGCAGCGCTCAGCAGCTCGAGTATAGGAGCGTAGGAGGCGGACAGAGGCAGTGACCCAGGGCTGTGGGTTAGTGGAGCGAGAGCGGCGGAGGGAAAGGGGGGCAAGAGAGTTGAGATGAGTAGAGATGGTGGAGTTGAGAGCGGTGACCTGATCATCGAGAGTGGGAAGAGAGGATAGGGAGGCAAGGTGGGGAGAGATGCTTTTGGAGAGATGGATGGGATCAAGAGAGCGGAGGTCTCTGTGGGGCAGTAGCAAAGATTTGCAGGGGAAGGGAGTGTGAGAGGTGAGGCAGGTGAGAAGGTTATGGTCTGAGAGAGGGATTTCAGAGTTGGTGAGGGAGGAGATAGTGCAGCAGTAGGAGATGACGAGATCGAGGGTGTGACCGAGTCGGTGAGTGGGTGAGGTATGGTGGAGCAGGAGGTTGGCAGAGTCGAGGAGGGATAGCAGGCGGGCAGCAGAGGAGTCACCGGGATTTTCTTTCCCCATCATCAACTTCATCTTGTATTGAATATCTACAGTGTTCAGTGCACTGAACTAGGTGCTGGCAAGCATGCAAAAAATGTAGAGGACATGAATTCTGCCCGCAGGGAGTTTATCGGGTCCAGTCCTGTTCGCCATATTCCAGGCGCTTGTCAAATCAGGGCTTGACTCCTGAATCAGCTTCCTCGAAAATCTCTCTGCTTCCAACCTTTCCCCTTTCCTCCCTTCCCTCCCCTTTGATGCCCAGATCATTTTTCCAAAGTATCACTGTGAGTAGGGAACATGTCTGCCAACTCTGTTAGAAGTGTTCTTGGGAAAGTACAATATCTTTGCCTCAGTTACCTCATCTGTAAAATGAGGATTAAGACTGTGAGCCCCATGTGGGACAACTGATTACCTTCCATCCCTGACCTTTCTCCTCCTCTGTAGTCTCACATTTCCTCCTGCCTTCAGGACATCTCTACCTGGTTGTCCCACCAACACCTCAAAATAAGCATGTTCAAAAAAGAACTCTTCCTCTTCCCACCCAAACCCTGTCCTCCCCAATATTTTTCCATCACTATAGACAAAACAATCATCCCTCTCTCTCAAGCCCATAACCTTGGCATTATCCGCTACTCATCTCTCTCATTCAACCCACATAGTCAGTCTGCCATCAAATCCTGTTGGTTCAGCCTTCACGTCGTCACTAAAATCTACCCATTCCTTTCCATCCAAACTGCTACTATGTTGATCCAAGCATTTATGTCTTACCTTGACTACTGCATCTGCCTCCTTGTTGACCTTCCTGCCTACTGTATCTACACACTCAAGTGCAGACTGCACTGCTGCCCAGATCATTTTTCTAAAAAAGTAGTAATAATTGTGGTATTTAAGTGCTTACTATGTGCCAGGCACTATACTAAGTACTGGGGTAGATATAATGTAATTGGATTGGATACAATCCCTGTCCCACATTGGGCTTACAGTCTTAATCCCCATTTTCCAGATGAGGTAACTGAGGCACAGAGAAGTTAAGTGACTTGTCCAAGGTCACAAAGCAGACATATGGCAGAGCTAGGATTAAAACCCAGGTTCTTCTGACTCCCAGGCCCATGCTCTATTGACTCACTTCTCCCCACGCCTCAAAATCATCTCATGGTTGCCCGTCCACCGCCACATTAAAGAGAAACTCCTTACCATTGGCTTTGAGGCATTCAGTCAAGTCTACCCCTACCTTACCTCACTGATTTGCTACAACCCAACCCACACACTTCAATCCTTTAACACCAACCTATTCGTACCCTGATCTTATCTACCCTGCCATCGACCCCTTGCTCATTTCCTCCATCTCCTGTCATATCTGACAGGCCACCACTCCACTTTCAAAACTCTCCTAAAACTGTATCTCCTCCTAGAGGCTTTTCCTGACTGAGCCCTCATTTTTCCCAATTTGTACTTCCTTCCTCATTGTTTATATAGATGGATCTGTATCCTTTAAACATTGATACTCCATCTCCTAACCCCTCAGTACTTTCCCTTATCTGTAATTTACATTAATATCCACCTCCCCTCTAGACTGTAAGCTCCTTGTGGAGAAGGATCCGGTCTGCCAACTGTATTGCATTAATAATGATATTTTGTTAAGCGCTTACTATGTGTCAATCACTGTTCTGCCACTTGACTACTGCATCTGCCTCCTTGTTGACCTTCCTGCCTACTGTATCTACACACTCTACAGTGCCACTGTTCTAGACAGCCACTGTTCTAAGGGCTGGGGTGGATACAAGATAATCAGATTGGACACAGTCTCTGTCCCACGTAGGGCTCACAGGCCAAGGAAAAGGGAGTAGGATTATTGGTAGCAACCTTGATCGCATGTTGCTTTTTGTGATTCTGTTCCTTGGTGGAGGCTTTGCTCAGAAAATAACCTTGATTTTCACTTTTCTTAAATGGAAATAGTTTTGCAGAATGGCAAAGTGGTGAAGTCATAGGCTTTTTTCATACAGAGACAATAGCCTTTAGAAACTATGCAAAACAGAATCAAAAGCATTCTCTGCTTAAAAGCAGCAGTACATCTCTTACGTCCTTTGCTTTACCTTCACATTAAAAAGAAAAATCTTCTTAGTGAGCACCGTGATCCATGGAGATGGGGTTTTTTTTGTTTTAATTTTTCCCCTGTCCAGATATATCATAGAGGTAGGCAATGAAGTTTAAAATATATCTAGAAAACAAAAATATATCCTTATTCAGAAAAATCACAAATTAGAATTCATTCATTCAATGGTATTTACTGAGCGCTTACTATGTGCAGAGCACTGTACTAAGCGCTTGGAATGAACAAGTCGGCAACAGATAGAGACAGTCCCTGCCATTTGACAGGCTTACAGTCTAATCGGGGGAGACAGACAGACAAGAACAATGGCAATAAACAGAGTCAAGGGGAAGAACATCTCGTAAAAACAATGGCAACTAAATAGAATCAAGGCGATGTACATTTCATTAACAAAATAAATAGGGTAATGAAAATATATACAGTTGAGCAGACGAGTACAGTGCTGAGGGGAGAGGGGGAGGAGCAGAGGGAAATGGGGGGAAAAGAGGGTTAAGCTGTGGAGAGGTGAAGGGGGAGCGGTAGAGGGAGTAGAAGGAGAAGGGAGCTCAGTCTGGGAAGGCCTCTTGGAGGAGGTGAGTTTTAAGTAGGGTTTTGAAGAGGGGAAGAGAATTAGTTTGGCGGAGGTGAGGAGGGAGGGCATTCCAGGACCGCGGGAGGACGTGGCCCAGGGGTCGACGGCGGGATAGGTGAGACCGAGGGATGGTGAGGAGGTGGGCGGCAGAGGAGCGGAGCGTGTGGGGTGGGCAGTAGAAAGAGAGAAGGGAGGAGAGGTAGGAAGGGGCAAGGTGATGTAGAGCCTTGAAGCCTAGAGTGAGTTTTTGTTTGGAGTGGAGGTTGATAGGCAACCACTGGAGGTGTTTAAGAAGGGGAGTGACGTGCCCATATCATTTCTTCAGGAAGATAAGCCAGGCAGTGGAGTGAAGAATAGATTGGAGCGGGGCGAGAGAGGAGGAAGGGAGATCAGAGAGAAGGCTGACACAGTAGTCTAGCCGGGATATAACAAGAGTCTGTAGCAGTAAGGTAGCCGTTTGGGTGGAGAGGAAAGGGCGGATCTTGGCGATATTATAAAGGTGAAACCGGCAGGTCTTGGTAACGGATAGGATGTGTGGGGTGAACGAGAGAGATGAGTCAAAGATGACACCGAGATTGCGGGCCCGAGAGCCGGGAAGGATGGTCGTGCCATCCACGGTGATAGGGAAGTCTGGGAGAGGACCGGGCTTGGGAGAGAAGATGAGGAGCTCAGTCTTGCTCATGTTGAGTTTTAGGTGGCGGGCCGACATCCAGGTGGAGACATCCTGGAGGCAGGAGGAGATGCGAGCCTGAAGGGAGGGGGAGAGGACAGGGGCAGAGATGTAGATCTGTGTGTCATCTGCGTAGAGATGGTAGTCAAAGCCGTGAGAACGAATGAGTTCACCAAGGGAGTGAGTGTAAATGGAGAACAGAAGAGGGCCAAAAACTGACCCTTGAGGAACTCCAACAGTTAAAGGATGGGAGGGGGAGGAGGCGCCTGTGAAGGAGACCAAGAATGAGCAGCCAGAGAGATAAGAGGAGCACCAGGAGAGGACGGAGTCCGTGAAGCCAAGGTGAGATAAAGTGTGGAGGAGGAAGGGATGGTCTACAGTGTCAAAGGCAGCTGAGAGGTCAAGGAGGATTAGAATGGAGTAGGAGCCATTGGATTTGGCAAGAAGGAGGTCATGGGTGACCTTAGAGAGAGCAGTCTCGGTAGACTGGAGGGGACAGAAGCCAGATTGGAGGAGGTCCAGAAGAGAATGGGAGTTAAGGAATTCTAAGCAGCGAGTGTAGATGACTCGTTCTAGGATTTTGGAAAGGAAGGGTAGTAGGGAGATAGGGCGATAACTGGAAGGGGAAGTGGGGTCGAGATTCCTTGCAGACAATGGGAGGAAAGGAGGCAAGACAGGCTCTGCTATGTATATTCATCTTTGTGATGAAGGATGGTTCTGTTTGTGCATTTGGTGTTCCCTAAAGACCTTTTACATATTTTTCCTTTAATACATTTCTGATTGCTATTTCATTTGGCAAATAGTACTCCATATTCATTATCCTCTCAGTGAGCAATGTGTCTCACAAAGGCTGGTTTCCTTTGGCTTCAGGTCACCACCTCCTGTTTGCAAACCCTATGTCCTCTCAGGTAATGTGATTTCACCCACTTTCTGTGCTACTCTCAATCGTACTCTCAGCTCCAGCAGCTTGAATTTAATGATAGCTTTGGAGCTAAATATGTGGAAAGAGGACACTTCCCAGGCTTATGTCCTCATTCCCACCACTAAAAGCACTATATTTTCTCCCCAATCTCTCCCCACATCCTGAGGGGAATTGGGCCAGTATTGTTTTCCCAATTTCCCTTCACTACTGAGGGTTTAATTTACACTATATACCCTCTGATCTTTCTTCTAGAACTTCAATAACTTCCCTGCCAAATGTCAAGACAATCCTTCCTTCCATCACTCGCTCCAGCCTCAGTGTCAAAAAGTCTGAGTAACACACCATTATGAGCTCTTGTAATAAGTGCCCCATTGTGCCCTGTTACTTTCTAGTTTCCCTCTAAACTGTAAGCTCATCATGGGCAGGGAATGTCTGTTATATTATTATATTGTACTCTCAAGCACTTAATAGAGTGCTCTGCACACAGTAAGCACTCAGGAAATACTATTGACTGACTGACTAGCTCTGACATTTGAAGTCATCTTCAGTGACAATCATCTCTCTTCATTGGTTGCTGGTGGTTGTTTTTTTAACTCGTGTCTAGTAACATGAGAAAATATGAAGCCAAATTTTTCAGCATTTAGATGCGTAACTAGTAATTTTTGTGAACTAATTGAAGACAAAACCTGAACAACAAAGATACAATCTGTTCATGTGATTTCTGTTTCGATAGTTCTCTAGAGTGTGAGCGTCTTAATAGTTCAGCACACTGAAAGGTGACTAGATTCATACAGTTGGTTCAAAGTAGAAGAGTGAAACAATTGTCTTGGAATTATTCTGAATTTTGAGAATGCACACCAGCATATCTAGTAGGATATTGTGCTGCTTGAAGAGTAATAATAATAACTATGGTATTTGTTAAGTGTTTACTATGTGCCAGGCACTGTACTAAGCGTTGGGGTAGATACAAACAAATTGGGTTGGACACAGTCCCTGTCCCACTTGGGGAATCACAGTTTCAATCCACATTTTGCAGATGAGGTAACTGAGGCACAGAGAAGTTAAGTGACTTGCCCAAGGTCACACAGCAGACAACTGCCAGAGATGGGATTAGAACCCATGACCTTCTGACTCCCAGGCCCATGCTCTATCTACTATGCCTTGTTTGTAAGTTTATAATCACTTCACTCAGGAGACCCACTGAACTGTAAACTTCTCAAAGGCATAAAGCTTGATTCTTTTTTTTTCCATTTAAGTGCTTACTATTTATCAAGCACTGTTCTAAGCGCTGGGGTACATATGAATTTATCAGGTTGAACATGGTCCCTGCCCCCACATAGAGCTCATAGTCTAAATTGGAGGAAGGAAGCTTTAATCCCCATTCTACAGATGAGGTAATAAGCACAGGGAAGTTAAGTGACTTGCCCGAGGTCATACAGCAAGCAATTGGCAAAACTGGAATTAGAACCCAGGTCCTCTTACTCCCAGGCCCATGCTTTTTCCATTAGGCCATGCTGGATAAGCAGCCTGTCAGCATCTAGTACAGCATGTTGCTTAAAAAGTGGTGATGATGATGGGGATTGTTGGGATATTCTACCTTTAAGAAAGGGATTATTCTAGAGTGATAAAGGAAGTACAGCAGCAGTGGTAGAGAAGAGACCACAGGACATAAGTAGAAGCATCATGGCTTAGTGTATAAAGCATAGACCTAGGAGTCAGAGGACCTGAGTTCTAATCCTGGCTTTGCCAATTGCTTGCTGTATGACCTTGGTCAAGTCACTTAATTTCTCTGTACCTCAGTAACCTCATCTGTAAAATGGGGATTAAGACCATGAGCCCTCCATGGACAGGGACTGTGCCCAACCTAATTATCTTGTATCTACCCCAGTTCTTAATACAGTGCCTGGCACATATTAAGTGCTTAAGAAATACCATTTTTAAAAAAAAGCATTTTCATCACAACCTCTGAGCGAAGGACTTCACAAAAGGCTGGGGGGAATATATAGTTTCTGGCCTGCAATCAGCTCACAATATAAGGTGGGGAAGTCGGGGGACAGGTTATAGACCCAAGGGAACGTCAACAGACAATTCAAAAGTAAGCATCTCCAGGAAGTAAATGAAAATATAAGTTGAAAAACAGAGTTTACCTCAGGTTCAGTTGAAAATATTTACATCACATGAATAAGTTATTTACTTGAGTTTCTTCTCATTGAAGACATACACTGTAGATTGTGAACTTCTTTTGGGTGGGTTTTGTGTCTACCAACCCAACTGTAATGTACATTCCCAAGAGCATAGTACACTGCTCTGCACACAGTAAGCTCTCAATAAATACCATTGGTTGATGTTTAGCAATTATGTTGGAGTGTGTAACTTGCTGGAAGAAAACAATGTCCCTCATAAGAATTGTGTTTTTTCTCAAATATCATGTGCCATGTTAATGCCGGTTCTCCCTCTTGGATTTATCTACCCAGGCGCTTAGTAAAGTGTATAGGACATAAGTGCTTAACAAATATCATCATCATTATTTACAAGTTAACCAGATTGCTCACAGACTGCGAGCCCCTTGTCAGTCAATCATTTATTGAACACTTACTGCATGCAGAGCACTATACTAAGTGCTTGGGAGAGTCCCATATAACAGACACATTCCCTGCCCCCAATTAACTTACAGTCTAGAGAGGGAGACAGAGTAATATAAATAAATTACAGATATATACATAAGTGCTATGGGGTTGGGGGGGCAGGAATAATAAAGGGAGCAAGTCAGGGCGACACTCTGTGGAACAAGGATTGAAGGGGAGGGGTGACAGGCATTAACCCCAGTTTTTCAATAAGGAACTGAGATACAAAGAAGTTAATTGAACTGTTCGAGGTCACATATCAGGCAGTGGTGGAGTCAGAATTAGTACCAGGGAGTCAGGACTCTCCTAGTCCCATCCTTTCTCTATGAGGCCAAGACCTGTTGCCCGGTATGCAATATCCATTCATTCATTCATTCAATAGTATTTTTTGAGCGCTTACTATGTGCAGAGCACTGTACTAAATGCTTGGAATGTACAAATCGGTAACAGAGACAGTCCCTGCCCTTTGACGGGCTTACTGTCTAATCGGGGCAGACGCACAGACAAGAGCAATAGCAGTAAGGGATGACTGTCTTGGAACAGAGGCTGCAAGATGAGCATGACACCAGGAGGGAGAAGTGAAAATATCAACAGGCACTGAGAGTAGCATTTGCAACAGAAAAGTAACAGGCCATCTTTTCATGCCTATGATCTGGAAGGATTGTTGGGCATGTAGTCAGCCTTAGCCATGCACACCACTAGATATCTCATCCATCTTCAAAACCCAAGGACCACTAGCTTTACATATAAAACTGGGTATATGTATATAATTTAAACTTGTGTTATGGCCCAGGGAGATCATTCTTTCAGGCACCTTACTGAGAGTATAGGATGACTAATATGCTAACTTGGAATCAAATTGGATAGCATATGTACTGAATAAATGTATTGAATAAACACTTCGCGGTGACAGACAAAATATGAAAAGTTTGGCAGAGGATGCACATTTAAGACATATGTCCCCTTTAGACTTAAGTACTTGTGGGAAGGGAACATATCTACCAAATCTCTTATATTGTACTCTCCCAAGTGTTTAGTACAGTACTCTGTGCCCAGTAAGTGCTCAATAAATATAATTGATGATAATAATAAAGATGGTATTTGTTAAGCACTTACTGTGTGCCAGGCACTGCACTAAGCTCTGGGGTGGATATAAGCAAATCTGGTTAGACACAGCCCCTGTCCCACATGGGGCTCACAGTCTCAATCCTCATTTTACAGATGAGGTAACTAAGGTCCAGAGAAGTGAAGTGGCTTACCCAAGATCACACAGGAAAATGGCAGACCTGGGAACCCAGGTCCTTCTGACTCCCAGGCCCACACTCTACTCACTATGCCATGTTGTTAAGGAGGTGGGGATGAGGAGAGCTATTGCAAAAGTGGGTGGGGCAGGGCATTTATAGATCTAATTGATTTATAGACCTAAATAATTGTTAATGTATTGAAAAAGAAGGTGAACTTCAGATGGGATATCTGAAAAAGACAATTTTATTGCTCTATTGTGGATTTAACATTGAATTAAGTGAAATTTATAAGGTCATTTTCCAAAGTAATTGAGGAGGTGTAGCTCCTAACATTAGATAAGACATGTTGGCATGATTGCTTAAAAATATCCCTTGGGCATAGAGAAATGCAAGAGAAGAATGATCGGTGTAATGTACTGGCCACAATTTAATAGTGATCTAGATAAATCCTGTGAAACAACAAAAATATCAATAGACATACAATGGATAAGCAATGGTTGTCGATAAGGAGATTCCGAGATCTTGATCAAAGTTGGAAATTGACTAGACTTTGTAAGATGGGACTGCTTTTGTATTATTGCTTACTGTTCAAACTCTTTGGAAATTGCTATATCAAATGAAAGCAATTACCTTTGCTAGCCAGAGCAGTATCTAAGGTTATGTCAGTTATTAGCCACAATGTCGTACTGCTGAATTTAACCTGCATTAAGGATATGTTATCTTCATCATTTTCCATTTCAGGATATTTTCAGTCAAATAGGTCAAGAAGGAGATGGAGGGAAACAGTTGAGATTTTTTGCCATAGAAATAAATCAAGATGCAAATTACCTTCTCATTGTTATTAAATCATCAAGCCATACTTTTAACAAAAGGATAGTCACCAACAAAGTTATTTGCTAAAAGACTAATTTATTTCCAGGACATCATTGTTTGTGAGTCTCTCTTGTCAGTTAATGTCTCTCTTGTCCGTTAATGTTGATTATGTCTTATAGGTAAAATTAATGGTATGGCTCCAGGGGTTAGAGGTGGTGTTTGTGGAAGGAACAGTTCTGAGAAGGTTAGAGAAGGTTAGACAGCACTGCACCCCCATAGGTACCTCATGCCATGCTACCACCAGATTCTAGTTAGTCTTACAAAGGAAGTTCTGACCTTCTGGATCTAATTTCCTACTTTCTTCAATCAATCAATGGTATTTATTGAACACTAACTTTGTGCAGGATGCTATACTAAGTACTTGGGAGAGTAGGATACAACAGAGTTTGTAGACGAGTTCACTGCCCACAATGAGTTTACAGTCTAAAGAGGGAGACAGACATTAAAATAATTTGTGGATATATATATAAGTCCTGTGGGGCTGAGTGAGGGTAGTGGGGTGAATATCAAGTTCTAAAAGAGTACAGATCCAAGTGCATAGGTGACACAGAATGAAATGAGGGCTTAGTCCAGGAAGGTTGCTTGAAGGAGACCCCCCCCATTAGACTGTAAGCCCATCATTGGGCAGGGATTGTCTCTGTTGCCGAATTGTACATTCCAAGTGCTTAGTACAGTGCTCTGCACATAGTAAGTGCTCAATAAATACTATTGAGTGAATGAATGTGATTTTCATAAGGCTTTGAAGGTGGCGCATGTGGTGGTCTGTTAAATGCAAAGGGGGAGGGGGAGTTCCAGATCAGAGAACACAGAATTAGCAGTGAGATAGATGAGATTGAGATACAATGTGAAGAAGAAAAATAATGGACAGGAGGAGGAGGGAGTGGAGAGGAGCAGGGGAGGTTTTAAGGAGATCATGCCTGATGTTTTCAATTTTCTAGAAAAAATCCGTGGCGAGGTCATTAGGGGCAAGAGATGGGTCCTGGTTTATTGTTGCATCACTGTCCAGGGTTCTGCCAAGGTAAAAGAACCCAGTGATGGCATTTAACAGCTATCTGCATATAGCATATAGAATGATTATCTCTAGGAATTTGGGTGATATTTGTAGTCTGCTCAGTTGAAAGAGCTTTTCTGGAGAAGAGGAAGCATATTCAGATTCCTGTAACTGAACAGGTCAATCATATTTATTGAGTGCTTACTGTGTGCAGAGCACTGTACTAAGCAAGAAACAGCATGGCTTAGTGGAAGTGGAAGCACAGGCCTGGAAGTCAGAAGGATCTGGGTTCTATTCCCAGCTCTGCCACTCGTCTGCTGTGTGACCTTGGGCAAGTCACTTCACTTCTCTGTGCCTCAGTTACCTCATCTGTAAAATTAAGACTGTGAGCCCCATGTGGGACATGGACTGAGTTCAACCTGATTAACTTGTATCTATCCCAGTGCCTATTACAGAGCCTGGCCCATAGTAAACACTTAACAAATACGATTTTTTAAAAAGGCACTTGGGAGAGTACAATATAAGAGAGTTGGGTAATCTGTTGCATCCTGCAGCATGATTGCATTGACTAAATTGAACGAGACTGAACCTTTTGTGCATCCCTGCCATATCCTGTTGGTGATAGGGAGTGGATAAGACAGAGTGCCCAGGTCTGCCATGACCAGCCATGCCATTGGGATGCAATCTCAAAATATTAGTGTCATTCATACTCACTGGCCCGTTTTCCCTGTAACCAGTGACCTCTTTTGTGAGGCATGTGGCTGGGGTAGACCTCCAGGCTGTGGTTGAGGAACAGAATATCTTGTGTGCCCCCCATCAGCAGCAGTCACTGCTGTACCTTCATCCAGTTTAAACACCATTGCTGAGACAAACATTATGCAAATAATTGGGGTGTCACTGGAAAGCCAGGTGAGGTCTGTGACCATAGAAGATAGTATATCTGTGTATCCTTCTCAGATGCTGATTCTGTTGTGCCCTCCTCTAGTTCAGAAACTTTTTTTGGAGGCGACACTCCCATAGGTTGTACAAGGCATTGGAGATCAGCTGGGGAGCTGATGTGCTAGAAATGTGCTCATTTCAAAACTTTCTGAGTTTTCAATAAACTGTTTTCCAAGGTCTTTGTGGTCATAAGAATTGTGGTAAGTGTTAAGTGCTTATGATGTGCCAAGCATTGTACTAAGCACTGAGGTAGATACAAGATAATGGGTCAGCCACATCCCTAGGCAGAAGGGAGAACAGGTATTGCTCTGTACAAAGTAAGGACTCAAATACCATTGATTGATTTCTCATTTTAAAGATGTGGAAACGAAGCATAGAGCAGTAAAATGACTTGCCTAAGTTCATTCAACAGGAAAGTGGCAGGGTCAGGATTAGAACCCTGGTCCCCTGAGTTCCAGGCCCGTGCTCTTTCCATTAGGTCATGTGGCTTCTAGGGTATGTTGTGGGTTGGAGGTGAGTTGTGTTCTTTGTTTATTTTAAGGAATGTGCAAATGTGCTCCTTTGAGTATGTCTCACTAGGTGATTATTGCTTTAATTTGAATTAGTACTGTACAAAATATAGTCTAAAGTTTAAGTGCTGTCAGATTTTAGTTTAAACTTTAGCTGAAACAAATATTGCAGCAGTGTGGGTGAGAGCTTGGTTTGATGGACTACTAAAGTTATAACTAACCATGTTGAATTGTGACTAAATCAAATTTGCTGATTTGGAAAGAATAATTTGATTTGTAGAATGCTACAATAAATGTATAATTGAACCAATAGGCAACCCAATATTAGTTCAATTACACATTTATTGTATCACTCTTGCAAATAGAATTATAGCTTCCAAATCATCAAATTTGATTGTCACTTTGCAGAATCAGCAACAACTTCTTGCCTGTTTCTTAAATAAGATTAGAAGCTTGCCTAATTTGTTTCAAAATTTCCTCTTACGTATTGGGTGGCAGATCTCATTTGTAGAATGCAATTTTTTCTTGTTTATATTCTATTTGAGTAGTCTTTTCCTCCTAGCTGGTAAGAAATGCCAAACACTTGCTGACTATAAAATTTGCAAATCGACTATTTTTATTGAAAAGTGCTGCTCTTTTTAGAATGACGGTTTTGCATTTTGCGTTAAATTTAATGCATACATCAATGTTGTGTTCAAAATATGAGTTCAATTCATTATTATGTTTATATTCTTTTTGTGTCTTTTATGTATCCACTTAATCTCCCTTTTAAAGATGAATTCTTCCTCCTGGTGAATGGATACTAGTCTTGGGTTTAAAATGTCTCTTGGAATGAGAGACTCCTACCTTTCTTATTATTTGCACCCCATTTTCACCAGCGGGAGAAGATCTGCACTGTTTAATGAAATGTTAGTGAATACACCAGTTGTTAGTTATTCCTTTGACAAACAATGATCAATGAAAGAACACTTCCTGCTAATTAGCTCCGTTAATTGGCCAGTAACACAGAAACCCTGATTCTCCATTGATTGCAAAAGAGGGACAGTTAGGTTTTATATAGTATTGCAAATACAATACTGGCATTTTAGAGTCTGGGAATATCAAGCATTTTCATTCAATCATATTTACTGAGTGCTTACTGTGTGCAGAGCACTGTACTAAACGCTTGAAAGTATAATTCGGCAACAGAGACAATCCCTATCCAACAACAGGCTTACAGTCTAGAAGCATTTTGAAAGTAGTGATAATTATTAGAGGTCTCAAAGCCCCTTACAAACTACCACATAGTTTTAGGGAAATTCTGCTGAAAGAACTTCACCATCCTGTGCTGAAATGAGAGGGCATAACTGCCTCTGTAGGTGGAATAGGGTTCAAATAATCTAATGCTATTTTGTTTTTAAATTTGCAGGGGGAAATGGATAGGTATTTGCTCTTAATCTACCTGCAGTAAAACTTTTATTCCAGATTGACATTTCTCACATGCAAGACAGGAGGAACCTAGAAATGTTTTCATTCTTTTGCTAAATAAATGCCTTCTGGGGACCTCTCAGATTAAATTAATATTCTTTTGATTTTAATAAATGAAGTAAAATTGGCACATCATTGTATTTCAAAAGATAAATGTTTTTCTGCCTCTCTTCAAGGCTGGCTCAATATGAACCAAGTCAAGAGTACAACTGAACAAACATTTGGATAATTCAGCTATATGTATATACCAGTCATTTCCCAAATCCCATCAATTGAGCAGAAAATATTTTTTAAAAGGAACTAAATTTAATGAGACCAACTATCTAGATTTAATTATTGGAATCGCTCAACTCTATACTTCCTTTGGCCTGTGTAGATCTTTTCACAAGTTTCAGTCCTCACAGGCAACTCCCTCATCACATGACTTCAGATAACTCACGTTGCATACTGTTGTGGTGTCTTTTCTGTTGTTGGAAAACCCGAATTTATCTCTGAATCTATATTTTTTAATGGTATTTGTTAAGTCCTTATGTGCCAAGCTCTGTACTAAACCCTGGTATAGATACACGTAATCCGATCAGGACTGTCCTGTCCCACGAGGGGCTTGCTATCTAAGTAGAAGGGAGAAAAATGCATTGAACCCCCATTTTGCATAAGAGAGTTCTAATCCCAGCTCTGCCACTTGTCTGCTGTGTGACCTTGGGCAAAACACTTGACTTCTCTGTGCCTCTATTACCTCATCTGTAAGACTGTGAGCCCTGTGTGGGGCAGGGACTGTGCACAACCTGATTAGCTTGTATGTACCCCTGTGCTTAGTACATTGCCAGGCACATATTATGTGCTTAACAAATACCATAAAAAAGAGGGAACTAAGGCAGAGAGGTGAGTTGCCCAAGGTCACACAGCAGACAAGTGTTGGAGCTGGGATTGGAACCCAAGTCCTGGAACTTCCAGACCCGTGCTCTTTCCACTAAGCCATTTTGCTTCCCATATGTGGCACTAGTGCATCAACTCAACATCAAAGTCAGTTTCCCAGCACTGAGCCAATGCTCAACATAACATACTTTCCCTGAGAAGAGCACATGAGGAGAATGCACATCTCTTTTCCCTTTTCCTTGTAACTGTCCCACCTGCTTGTAAGCTCCTTGGGAGCAGAGGTCATTTTCGCCAATTCTATTGTGCTTTCCCAAGTGCTGGGTACCGTTGCCCTGTGTTCAACATATTGATTGACTGAGGAGAATGGAAGATAGTAGGATCCCCAAGCAACTGCCGAATGATCAACTGAAATGAGACACAAGCAGTGAGAAAGCAGAGTAATCATTTTTTAAGGCATAGTGAAGCAAAGCCTCCAACAGTGTTGTATAGCAGTAGACTGTTGTAACAGATAGAACACCCTGGCAGTCATCAAAGATGGTAGTTGTGTTTCTATGAGCAATAGCTTTGGGGATGATCAAGATTCCCATAGATTTGAATAGTGACAGGTGTTAAGTGGCAAATTAATCCACCAAGCAAAGGGCATCCTTTAGGATACAACAATGGGGAAGTGATTGTCATTCTTGGCTAAGTCTTTACAGGCAGACCTCATCACCTCACCTTCAATACCTTTATATTCCAATCATCTCCCTTTTTCAGAAATGCACACACAGTTGATGATACTGTCTGGGTATTAAAGGGTTAATCCACTATTCCAGGGAGTAATTTATGCCCTAGGAAAATCTGCCTGATATCTTCTATCGCACTACATAACTTGGTTGCACATCACATTAAGGAACATATCGTTCATTGAGGACTATGAACTAATACCATGTTTCCTTTTTATCCGTTTTCTTTGTTTTTCTTCATCATCATCATCATCATAAACAGCAACTATTATTATGTGTCCATGTATTCCAGGCACTGTACCAAGGAAAATATACTCTTCCTTCTAGAAGCCAGATCTGAATAGTTTACAGTGAAAAATAATTCATAATCTAAATCCATTTCTGAGAAATAATTTACCATTGTAGTTTTTAACATTTTCTCTTTTCTAATAATCTAGTAACAGGTTATTATTTTGTCAGGTCTGAGAATGTTTGACTCCACTATTTAGTATCCTATGAATATTTTTATAGTTTCTTTAATGAAAGTGCCATAAAAGCATACTCTAAATTCTACTTCTGTAACTAGTATCTATGAATTATGTCTTGGTTAACCCTGATAACAAGAGTACACACAAATTGCATTTATTCACCTGCAGTGTTTTAAAAATGTCTTCTTAAATCTGGACTTTTAGGTTGTACCAAGTGAATTTTGAAGTGCCGACCTGTGAAGGAAAACACCGAGAAAAGCTTGCCTTGATAGGTGACTTCTCATCTTCTGCTGAATTTTTTGTCACCGTTGCAGTCTTTGCCTTTCTGTATTCGCTGGCCGCCACTGTCGTTTACATTTTCTTCCAGAACAAGTATCGAGAAAACAACAGAGGTCCTCTCATTGTAAGTGTTTCTACATCAATTATTTCTCTTGGCCTTTATGATTCAATTTAAAACAAATAAGAACTTGGAACAAGTATTTTTAAGGGGAAATAATACCAGCAACATTTTAAATCTCTTGGATTAAAGTTAAGTGCAGTGGCTATCAATTGGTGGTGTTTTCCACATTCCATCATTCAGACTGCAAAAGCTCATGCTTTCCAGTCTAAAATGAATAATGAGACTTCCCAGGAGCCCCTATATCTGAAAAGGATCTGTTAGAAACCTATTAAGATCAGTGGAAAAAGCAGAGACAATTTTAAAAGTCACATTATGGGAGGCAGGGAGACGGTGTGGGTGAAACTGGGGGAGGGAGAAGTGTTTCCTGAATACCAGTGCAGTTCTAAACATTTTACTTCTGGTGAAATAAAAGTTGGCTACCTTATCATAAAACCCCTGACTCAGTATGCTATAATAACGATCCCTACCTAAAGAAAGCATCAAACTCTCATCAGAAATGGGATCTAGACAGTCCTTCCGTCCCCTGCAGTTCCAAGTTCTGGCTACTAGTGAGTTTTTTGTCTGTTTTTTTAGCCCTCTGCATCTCAGAGACCAAGGCTACAGAACAAGTAGGAGAGGTAGAGTGGTTCAGTAGACTCTCACATAACTAAAAAGACTATGGATCCCTGATAGTTGGGTGTCTGTGACTTTATGCAATTTCATCTTCATGTCTGTATCATCTGTTGGAGATCATGAAGACATAAATTATGAAATGCAGTTAATAGATGTTTGATTCCACTGAGGAAGATAGCAAACTATTTCAGTAGTAAAACCAGATAGATTACTAGCAAAAATGTGAACAATGTTCACTGAGGAAGATGGTAAACAATATTTTATAAATGACAACAAAAAAAGCTACCAGATTATCAATTAATTAGGGAATTGAGCACATTCTGGATGCTAAGTACTGTATTTAATGCTGGAATCCATACATTCATTCAATCATATTTATTAAGTGCTTACTGTGTGCAGAGTATTGTACTAAGTGCTTGGGAGAGTACAATACAACAATAAAGAGTGACAACCCCTGCCCACAACAAGCTCACAGTCTAGAGGTGGTGAGACAGACATCAATACAAATAGACATCAATATAAATAAAATTACAGATATATACATAAGTGTTGTGGGGTGGGGAGGGAGAGAAGAACAAAAGGAGCAAGTCAGGGCAACACAGAAGGGGGTGGGAGATAAGGAAAAGTGGGGCTTTGTCTGGGAAGGCCTCTTGAAGGAGTTGTGCCTTCAGTAAGGCTTTGAAGCATGGGAGAGTAACTGTCTGGTGGATTTGAGGAGGGAGGGCATTCCAGGGCAGAGGTAGGGCTTTAGCCAGGGGTCGGTGGCAAGCCAGTGAGATCGAGGCACAGTGAGAAGGTTAGCACCAGAGGAGTGAACTATGTGCTCTGGGTTGTAGAAGGAGAAAAGCGGGTTTTCAGAACAGACAAAGGCCCTGCTCTACATGGGTCTCACAGTCTAAGACGGAAAGAGAGTGGGTACTTTATCCTGAATTCACAGTGAGGCAACCGAGGCATGTAGAAGTTAAGTGACGTGCCCAAGGTTCACACCAAGGGACAGTGGCAGAGCTGGGATTGGAGCCCAGGTCCTCTGATCTCTCAGTCCATTCTCTTTCCACAGTAGGCCCTAAAATATTGATGTGCTCACTTTATACACTGAATGTTGTCTTTGGAGTGAGTGTCAGTCTGTTGATACAAATTCTTAATTTTGGACAATGTGATTATTTGGAGCTACTGGGAATCTGATAAAAATATATAGCGTGACAGAACTTGTGTCTTGAGTCCACCATTTCTGCTTGTATAGGATATTCTTGATGGAAATAAAGCAATGTAGGAGCAGGAATGATTCTGAAATGAAATAAGAAATTGGCAAACACAGTTTTCAAATTTCCAAAATGATATTTCAAGATAGGTGGATTTGGAACTTGAAATTTTCATTTGCTTTTGGAATATTTTTTTTCCTAATGAACAGACTTGGAAAGATTACCCACCTTTAAGGTGCAATGATCCTCATCTGTTTGTTTAGAAACAACTTGATTGTTAATGATGCATTCATTATCTCACTGAATGGCATAGCTGAGAAAAGGTTATGGGCAAGAATAGAGCCAGTTACCGAATAGAAATGCATTAAGTGACATCCTCTATCAAATGAATAAAATAACCGAGCTAAGGCAAGCGGGGCTGGCAAACTCTATGGTGCATGATTTTGTAATTGAAATGTCATGCTTGATTATATCATTTTGTCATGCACTTCAGCCTCAAGTTTTGAAACCAATCTCCGTTCTGTATATCCAGTACTGGTCATTTTGAGTGGTTTTCAGAGCATGTGGTAAATAGCTGTAGTGTGAGGATAAAGCTCTGTTCAACTCATTGTACAATGTAAATTAGGGCTGCAAGTGTGAACTAAGAGAAATAATAGTATATAACAAATGCCATTCCAATTTTTCAGTTTTCCAATTCATAGCCAAATGTGTTCATTTTAAATTGATTTACAAAAGAGGTTCTTAACACCAAATGTAAGGTTCTGTGGCTGAAGTAATCCATTCAGTTCATATTTTCCCTATGCAGTGGGCAATGGATTGTTATTAAAACAACTTTATGAAACCAGGGGCATGAAGGAAGCAGTCTCCCTTCCATGGGTGCAGGGTTACAGTGAGGTGCTGGGCCCATGGATTTTGTTATGCTTACTAAGATGAGCATAATATCACTCTATCAGGACAATGAGCCAGTGGGGGTTTGGTCCTAGGGAATGTTGGAAGTGGAAGTGGCAGCTTCATGCTGATGCTAATTCCTTCATCCACATGGGGGCTTCTGGCTCATTCTCCTTACGGAGTTTATATTACGGTCATCTTAATGAGTATGACAAACCTTTTTCTCTAATAGCTTCAGAGATGCCAAAGCGGAGAAAACAGGGAGAGTAAAAGGGAGAGCCGAACTTAATCTTCCTATGAAAGTGCATTACGGCTAGCATTACTGAGAGGAATTGAGAGAATTAAGCTTCACTTTATGTACTGGGGAAACATTAGTCATTGCATGTCCCAAATATAGAACTCCAACCTTATAGAAATGCTAGTCCCTCCCTAACAGTGTAGAGGAACCTGAGAAAGCTAAGATGTCTTGTTTCTCCTATCAAGCTGTTGCCTTACTATCTACTTGTGAAAGGGAGTTTGAGGCAGCTTTTTACTGGGGAGCCCTATGTTTCTACTTAACACTTCCCATTTGATGACAGTAAGATAATGACAAACAAGCGGTCGCACTGTTTCTCTCTTTCAAATCAAGCTACTCACTCTTCCTTGTTCTTGTCTCTTCTGCTGTAGACCTCTTGCTCACAGTCTCCCCTGGCCTTGGAACTCCCTCACCTTCAAAATTTGACCACAGCTCACCCATTTTCAAAGCCCTTCTGAAATCACATCTTCAGGAGGCCTTCCCCAGTTAATCTCTTCTGCAACTCCTAAACCCTTAAATACTCATAATTTCATGTAGCAGTTTTATACATATCTTACCTATTATTTAAACATGAACTCATGGGTTATCCCATTTTCTTTCTTTCTCTTATCTGTAATTTATTTTAATATTCATCTCCCCTGCTATACTGTAGGCTTTATGAGGGTAGGATCAAGTTGGTACCATCAATCAATCAATTGTATTTATTGAGCACTTACACCATGCAGAGCACTGTACTAAGTGCTTGAGAGCACACCCTGCCCCCAGTGAGCTGAAGCTAATGTGGCTTTTTAGACATGATCCTCCAATTTGACAAATTCTTCACCAATGGCTGTCTTTGAGCTGCCTTATTTAGGCAACTATTCCCTTTGGCAAGTGCATTAAAGCTACGTGAGTGGCTAGGTGAGACCCGCCACTCACCTTCAGTGGAACAGCCAGCCCAGCATTTACTGAGATATTCTAAGGGAAGTGGGGGCAAAGCTGCCAGGTATCGGGGCTCAGTACCTCTTGCCTCTCACCCCCTCGCCAAATCCTTGGAGACCGCTGGGAAACAAATCCTCTGCTGGAGCCAGTTGGGTGGGCAGGCAGTCTGGAGTTTAGAACCAAGGTCTGCTCTCTCTAATACTAGTGGGAAGCCCCCTTCCCCACCAGGAACCCCCTATAAATGCCATCCTGCTCTTTCCAGCTGCCTGCTGAAAGTTTTAGAACTTCCCTGTTAGATTGTAAAGTCACTGGCCAAGCAGATCCAGTGGGAAATCATTTTGTGTGTGTGTGTGTGTGTGTGTGTGTGTGTGTGTGTGTGTGTGTGTTAGAGAGAAACTCATTTCCCTTTTCAGGAAAATAGGGATTAAATATGCACTAAGAGTCAGGATACCTGATCTCTAATCCCAGCTCCACCACCAACTTTCCCCAAGATGCTTCTTTTGCATCTCTTCTCAGTAGTCTGTGCACCTCTGCCGTCATTTCCATCCAACCCCGACCCCCACCTTGGTGTGTCACATCTGGAAGACTTTCCCACTAATCCAATCTTGCCTGGGGCATCCAGTCATAGGAGAAAGGCTAGTCAGTCAAACAATGTCTTAACAGGTGGACTCAGACCAACAAAGCACATCTGAAACCTATCTTTTGTTGTGGTGAGTGGAAGCTCAGCAAGCCAGACACCTGTGGTGTACCCATCATTTCTCTTAATGCTACTGTACTCTCCCAGTGCTCTCCACACCTTAGGTGCTTGATAAATGCTATTGATTGATAAACAAGAACCTAAAAATCTTATTGAAGCAAACAGAAGACTATTATAACTAAAAATGTAAAATACAGTAAAGATGCATTCACATGAATGTGTTTTATGGTTGAAAAGCCCTTGGTTTGAGTTGGGATTATATGATGGTAATGGTAATGGTGGTTGTAGCATCCACACTCCCTTCTGGTTATACAGGGAGGCTTACCTGCAAAATATCCACACAAGAATAACTCACTTGATATATTTATCCATTAGACCCATCTATTTTCTACCCATGATTGAAGTCACTGGATTTCAAAGTTTGTTTCCTTTAACATTTCTGAACTCCAGTGCATGGACACATTTCATATTTAATATCTAGTGAAAAATAAATAAAGGCTTGGGAAAAATATTTGGCTTTTTGCCTAGTTTTCTACAGAAATTTCATAATACATTTATGAACTTTGAGAAAGAGCATCTCTCTGACATAATGGCTGATTCACTGACAAATATTTTTACCAGCCAAAGATGCTGACTTTGACCTATAATAAGGAGAATTGTGTATACCTGAAGCAATTTACTACTTTTATTAAAGCAGAACTCCCCAGGTTCGATGTTTTTCTTTAACAGAGTAACTGGAAACTAGAATACTAGGGGAATTAATAGTGTCTGGCTCATTACCATTAATTTACATCATAATTAAGAAGTTGCTAATAAAGATCCTGGGAAATATCATGAAAATATGATGTATCCTAAAATTACAGATGAAAGACTGACAGAAAAATCTCAAATAGATTAGTTCAGCTAATCACCTCCAAATTTGGCTATCTGAACCTTGTGTTTTTCATTATAATACTTGATTCATTGTAGATGAAAGTGTTAGTTCATTTAATGCTGTATTCCTGCCATTTTCAGTGGCCAAAACTTCTTGCATCAGAAAGAGAACAAAATACAATGCAAGTAACACAATACTGTACAAGGTTTGAGATTTTGTCTAGAACTTTAATAAAGTACATTAAGCATTTTAGGAAACGAAATTACTTTTTTGGGTGAGGGCTTTAGGGCAATTTAATGACTCATTTCTTCTCAAATAAAACAAAATTCTTAAACATTGGCTTCAAGATTCTTCATCAGCTGACTTCCTCTTTCCTATCAGCTTCTCCTCTTCCTCCCCCTCTTCCTTCTTCTCTTCTTTCTCTTCCCCCTTCTCCTTTTTCCTGCTTGCACTCTAATTCTCCCAAATCAGTCTCTGAACTGTGCTTTGTTTACGACTCTTCTGTCTTCAATTCATTTCTTACCCCTTTTCCCATCTATAATTCCCTCCCAACTCAACTCTGCCAAATCACATATCCCCTACTCCAAAGGCTCCTGAAAAAGTTTTTTCCTCCAAGAGGCATTCCATCATTAATCTTCTAACTTTTGGAGCATACTATCCTATGGGCATATCTATTTGTTTCCTTCTTGTCTTTAATCATAACTATTTTCTCACTTATTGCATATTTGGCAATTTGTGTCTGTGTATTTTCTCCATAATATTGTAAGATCTTCAAGAACAGGAATTATATTTTTTGCCTCTATTGGATTAAGTGCCTAGTATAATTCTCTGCTGTCTCTGCTGTTGGTCGATAAGACCTAGGTTCCGAGATCCCACTTATGCCCACCGTATGAACCAGGGGCTAGAGAGAATAAGCCTTGGTGTATCTCAGAGGATAAACAGATGTTCCTTTATTGAGTCCCAAGCACACATACATAACAAGAGGGTCAGTAGAAATAGTATGCAAAAAGCCAGGGCCAAGAAACTGGCCTCACCTAGGTCATCCAATATGCTAGTAAAATTTATTATAACAAGGCCCGAGCCACCGGGTTCACCTAGGTCACTCTGGAGTGAATATAGTCCGTAGTTACTCTGGCTCACCCAGGTCAGAAAGTGCTCAGCACAAACAGGCCTGAAGCTACCGGCTCACCTAGATCAAAGTAGGGTCTACTTACATGCAAACAATGGCCAACCAGGTGCCCCATCTTCCTAGACATGCCACTGTAGATCAGATATCCCACACTTTGGGTAAGGGAAAGAGTTGGACCATCTGACAGAGGTCTCGAGTACAAAGGACCGTTCTTGGGTGTTGATTTTTATGGGGTCTGGTGTGGCTATACTAAGCCTTGTTTTGCTCCTTTCAGGGTGGTTGGGTGAATATTACTGCCTTATCTCTTCATCAGCAGCCATAGTCTGGTGCTGCCCAAAGGTGTCTGCTGGCTCTGAGAGATTTTTGATAATTGATAATTGACTTGATGGAATTAAGACAATTAAGATAATTGACTTGATGGAAGTGGTGTACTCACCTTATGCAAGTGATTTGGCAAAACAAAATGGAGTTCAGGTCTCAGGCCTATCACACCTGCACAAAATATATGCTCAATAAAATGCGGTGGATGACAATCAATCAATAGAATTTATTGATTACTTATTGTGTGCAGAGCACTGTACTAAGCATTTGGGAGAGTACAATATAATAGAGTTGGTAGACACCTTCCCATCCCACAATAGCTTAGACAATGCTGAGTGCCTACTATAAATCTAATAGAACTTACTATGAAATAGAATTTTAAAAATTGTGCTTCTTCCTGACACCCAAATAGAACCATTTTGGCTCAAGATCATGAGATTCAAGTCCACTCATAATGAAAACAATCAGGAATTTGATTAGAAAATTACCTGGGTCCACCACTGAATGCTCTGATCTTGAGTCAGTGCATTCCTGTGGCTGTGCCCAGCTTGGATACAGGCTTATACCTTTGTATTTGTTCAAAATTTCCCAGCCACTCGTCTTGGTTAGTGGTGGACACTGCTACCAAGGGGACTTAAGCATAGTTGTCCCTATTTCTGAGGTGTGACTTCTCCAATTAGAGGAAGTTTCTTGCTGCTGATTTTATGGATCTGGAAGCTCAAACTCCTACATGACAAGGTGCAGTGAACAGATAATTTTATTAGATGACAACGTAAGGTGTCATGAGAAATTGTTGCAATCAAACCATTAGACAACACATCAACGTATCTAATCACTGAACATTTAATAACCGATCTACCAAGGATCCATCAAACTAGTTCCCAACCTTTATTTCTCTTCCTCTGTGGTAGTTCTAACATTAAATCTTACTGGTTTTGGAATCAGAGATCTGAGACAGTTCAGTGATTGATGTTGTCAATGATTGAGCATCAAATTTGCCCACACTATTCCAGACACAATTCTTGGTCTTTAGGTATTTGAAGTTTAACAATTGGTTCTCATGCATATTGTAAACAATGTGAAAACAACTCACCCCATGGAGAGGACTAACAGATTAAAGTTTCCTATAACTCAGTGAATCCAGTAGTCCAGAAACCAGTTTATTCTTCCTTAATAACAAATAGATAATTCCCTTTATGTAGCTTTACATATGTGCAGCCTCATTTTATCCTCACAATGTTCCTATGAACTAGATATTATTATGCCCGTTTTGCATTTAAAGTAACCAAGGTGAAGGAAGGTCCAGTGTTCTTCCCACTGTTGTAAGCTGAAAACTGACGATCATTAAGGGGAATTTTCAAGTCTATGGGCCTCCCAACTCAGGCGGCTTAGTTGTCATCACAGCTGCATATGTCAGCTTCACACAGTAGCCTCATATTGTTCCTCAGCCTCTCCCTGCTAGCTCTGGTCTTAAACAAGAGCAGAAGAATCACATGAATAAGAACCCAGAGCTCCAAGTGTGATTTGGAGGCAGGGTTTTGAATACCCTGCCAACTGACAAGCCAGAATACAGCTGGGAGAAGGGGTAGTGTGTACAGACACATACACAAGCATCATGATCCAAAGCCAGGTACATTCTGTGTTTGGTGTCGGGGGGTGGGGGGGGGGGTGGGGGGAGGCGTCCAGCAGATATGTTGGGATCCGAACTGTCTCTAACCTTATTTGGGGCCAGGAAGGTAGTTCACACTTTGCTTAAAGGAATACTGGGCACAACTACAAAACTTTGAATCCACTGTAGCTTTCAGACTTGGCAGTTCAGGATGTTCTGCTCTAATAGACACAGTTCATTAGACTGCTAAATGACTGGCAGAAAATTTAGAGCGTGAATTTTCACTGCAGCTTTCTGTGACTTTCGACCCTTTTCACAGCCAGTCTTTTCCATTTCTATGCTATTTACTCAGACACCATCTGAAGGGAAAGATTTAACACTCTTCCCAGCCTATCTGAGGTATGAAAGTCCCTGTGTACTGCTCTGGGTGATACTAAATTTCATTTTAACCCAAGATGGATTCTGAGGAGAAAAAAAAAAGAAAGTCTACCTAAAAAGCAGTTCAAGTCTAGGACGTGAAAGGGTCTGACAACCAAGGACTAGACACCTATTGGCCACATCCCTGCAATGAAAAATAAATACTGCATTACTTTGGACAATGGAGATAAATGTAAGAGTAGAAATTTTAAGGATGGAAAAAAAAACTTGAAAAACTACAATCCAAGGTCTTGGAATAAAAGCAGGAGGGATTTGAAAACCCATAAATTTCCTCCAGTCCTTACTCTATAATACCATGAAATAATTCTAATTTCCTTAGATTGTCAACTCTCGAAGCGCAGTAATTTTATCTTTTTGCATCTTTTATATTCTCCCTAGTGCTTAGTATAGGCCTCCACATACAATAGGCACTCAGTAAATAATATTGCTTAATTGGTGAGAGCAAGTGAATTTTCCAGCTTCCTTTCAGCAAATTATGACACATGCATAGCTAGAATTATGTACTAGTGACATCACGCAAAGGAATTTTTTTTATTTGAAATTTGCATTGTGCCAAATTATCTAAACGCTCCTCTTGACTTTGTCTTGTTTAGGCCTAGTCCTGGTGTCTCTATACAGAGAACTACATAACCATTGTGCTTAGCGGACCTAGGATGAGGTTTTGTTTTTGTTTTTGTGTTTTTTTTAAAAAAACAAAACTCTTCTGAATGTTTCCCAAAGTGTGCATGTGAGGAGGGTAAAAGAGGCAGCCACCAATACTTCTCCATCTCTCACCAATAAGTTTTGGTAATAGCTGGAAGACAGGGGGGACATGCCCACTGAGGGAGATGGGAAGTCAGCACCCCATTTGGCTCCTTTGCTGCTGCCACCAAATAGGTAAGTAAAATTGGGAGGCTGCCCTAGGGAGATTACAATAGATGTAGAAGACACGATTCCTCCAGACTGTAAGCTCCTTGTGGCCAGGGAACATGCCTACTGATTCTGTCCTATTGTACTCTCCTAGGTATTCAGTACACTGCTCTGCATACAGTAAGTGCTCAATAAATTGATTGGGAAGGGATGGAAGTTGGCACCAGAGTGGACACTGGACAAAAGGATTGATTTCACCTGTACAACCCTGCTTTCCCAAGCACACTTTTTGGGTGTGGTATTTGGGGAAGCAATTTAGACAAGGTGTATTCCAGAGAAAAATCTCCTTCCCAATCTAAGACCTAAAAAAATTCTAGTCTGGTCTCTTGTTCCCCTACCAGTCATTAAGTTCTGCAAGTATGGAGGAGAGAGACTTCCTGAGGGAAAACTGCCTTTCATTTGTGGAAGGGAATTTTCCCAAAGAGAAGGACACGGATTTTGAGCAGAATGTTACAGAAACTCTTACTTTGAAGTCTTACATATGAAGGTAGTGTCAAAAATATGAGGCAAAACATGCATAATGCCCAATCTTCAATTACCAGTGAATCAACATGGCCTAGTGGAAAGGTCTGGGAGTCAGAAGCCCTGGGTTCTAATCCCTGTCCTGCCATTTACCTGCTGTGTGAACTTGAGTGAGTCACTTAACTTCTCTGTGCTTCAGTTCCCTCATCTGCAAAAGGGGGATTCAAAACTTGTTCTCCCTCAATTTACTCTGTGAACCCCATGTGGGACCTGATAATCCTGTATCTACTTCAGTGCTTAGTATAGTGCTGGGAATGTAGTAAGCACTTGAAAAATACCCCAATTATTATTATTATTATTACTACCAAGGAAGAGTTTCCAAAATAGGCATTGATCCACTGGATGGCTTAGCTTTAAATTTAATTTTATGTTCCCTATGGCATTTGATTTCTGCCATATTTTGCTGATGCTTGGTAAGTGATACAAAATTATTAATGTTTTTTGGGGGTTGAGGGGCATGAGTGAAGCTAAAATCCATGTGGTTATTTACTGGGTTTTTTTAAATAATAGAATAAATTATGGTTTTCACCCCAGGGTGTCAGCAGTGCTGGCTCTGTGGAATGCTGCAAGCATCAAACAGATGGTCAGGGAGAAGAAGGAACAGCCAGTATCTTTACCCTAACCTAAGCTGGTACTGCCTTCCCATCAATCTGTCTCCACTATACCTCAGTAAGGAGTCTAGTGAATCTTCATGACCCTGATTTAGCTCTCAGTCTCTCTCACACTCCTGGCATTTTCCCTGTAGCATTGTCAATTATTAATACTGGGACTGTCAACACTTAAAACGTAGATTACAGAGAGCTCCTGCAGGCACTGCATCAATTCAAAGTTCTTGCTCTGAGTGGAGTGGTTTCTATTCAGTGATCAATGAACTCCCAAAAGTACACAAGGAGGGAGGGCATCCCTTTTTTGGCCATTTTCATTTATGTTCAGAGACCAACCCAGACCCTAGCTTAGGACATGTGAAAAATGTTCTATTTGAATTTAAGAAGTGGTTATTCCTCAGGCTGTCATTAATGCTGCCTGAGGTTTGGGGGTGGTATTTATTCCATATGAGTGAGAGGAGAGGACTCAAACCATCTAACACAAAAGTGTCTAAAATCTGGCTTTGTGCCAAAGGATGTGTCAATCTTTGTCTGGTGGGAAAACAGGAAACCAGACTAGAATTTGTTAGTTCTTAGAATGGGAAGCAGATATTCCTCTGGAATATGGCAAAAACATTATAAATCATGTTTCATATCCATCAGACAAAAATGCCCCATTCTGTTTAATCCTACCCCAGAAGAGACTGGGTACATCTTGCAAAGTGACCATTTTGCAGAGAAAAACACAGCAGGAGCAAAAACAGTTTAATTGCATGCCTTCCACCTACTTCCTCTACTCTAGGTGAAACCCAGTGAAGGATCTTTTTCTGTTTCTACTCTTAACTTTGTTCCCATGAGTGATTTAGTTATTCTGAAGAAGAATAAAAAACATGGCCTCTGTACTTCTCAACTACCTAGTACAGTGCACCTCAGCCAAGTGCAGCATGCACTTCACAGTGTGCAGTGCGTGAAGCAGCATGGCCTAGTAGATAGAGTACAGGCCTGGGAGTCAGAAGGATCTAGTTTCTAATCCCCACTCTTCCACTTGTCTACTGTGTGACCTTGGGCAAATTACTTCATTTCTCTGTACCTCAGTTACCTCATATGTAAAATGTGGATTAAGACTGAACCCCATGTGGGACCTGAACTGGGTCCAACCTGATTAGCTTGTATCTACCCCAGTGCTTAGTACAGTGCCTGGCACATAGTAAGTGCTTAACAAATATCATAAAAATTTAGTGCTCAGTAAATGCTCCTACTACTATAGTAATAGTATTTATTGAACACCCACTGGGTGCAGCCTCATGTGGGACAGGGTCTGTGACTGCTCTGGATGTAAATTGTAACTACTCCAAAGCTTATTTCAGAGCTTGGCACATAGTAATTACTTAACAAATGCCACAGTTATTACAATTACTATTACTAAGTGCTTAGGGAAAGTACAACAGAAACAGAATATGTGTTCTCTGTCCACGAAGTGCTTGCACTCTGATCCAGGAGACAGACATAAAAATATTTACAACTAGTAAAAACTGTGTTGGGGGAGGAATCTGAAATCCACAAATAGCACCCTTCTTTCATAGCTGCAGAGAAGCAACTGGATAGGTGGTCCATGCACATTTACAGGGGGAAGGCGGGAGGGAAGGGAGTATTCTCATGAACTGTACCACGATAGCTAAGTAAAATAAAGAGTGTAGGTGGACAGAGAACTCAGTGACAACTTTCAGGCATGAATTGCCAATGGAAATCCTTGGTTGTACAGAGATTTTGCAAGAAACAGCCTGGTCCATCACTTTGGTCTTCAGATTAATTGTCAATCTTTACAGCTTTGCTAACTCTGAGAAGCAATTTTTTATGGTATTTGTTAGCGCCTACTATAAGTCAGGCGCTGTACTAAGTACTGGGGTAGATAGGAGCTAAATAGATTGGACACAGTCCATGTCCCACAGGGGCTCAGTCCTAATCTCCATTTTACAGATAAGGTAACTGAGGCACACAGAAGTGAAATGATTTGCCCAAGGTCACACAGCAGACAAATGGCATAGTGGAGATTAGAACCCAGGTCCTTCTGATTCCCAGGTCCATGCTCTATTCACTAGGCAATGCTGCTTCTCATTCTTAATAGCTTCTTAATCATTTTCACATTTTGGATGCAAGCTTCCAGACTACAGTCAATTGAGTTTAGGAGCTCCCATATGGGTGATTCAAAGGGTTTTAGTGATACTCTCAGCTAGTTGAGTTGAGGATTGGCATCATATTTTACTCCCACCTTCCAGATTCCTGGTTATGTTCATTAAACATGGTTTACGAAGGTTGTGACACCAATAAAGAAACACAAAAACAGCACCAAGCATAAAAACACATAGGTTATATAGGCGGCTCTGCCATAACACATAATTTCATTATGCAATTTCAGTACAATGCAAATGAAGAATAAGGTAACTTTCTCTTCAGAGTGAGTCTGAATTTAATCCCAAACAGTGTATCAATCAATCAATTGTATTTATTGAGCACTTACTCTGTGCAGAGCACTGAACTAAGTGCTTGGGAGATTATCACAGTATAACAGAAACATTCCCTGCCCACAACAAATATATAATCTAGAGGGGAAGACAGACATTAATATAAATAAATTATGGTTAGGTACATAAGTGCTGTGGGGCTTGGCGTGGGGTGGTGAATAAAGGGAACAAGTAAGGGCAAAGCAAAAGGGAGCGGGAGAAAAGGAAATGAGAGTTTAGTCAGGCAAGGCTCTTCTAAGAGATGTTCCTTCATTAAGGCTTTGAACCACTTCCTCTAATGGAAGAGGAAATGGTCATATGCAAGTATGTAGTGTAGGTCAAGCAGTGAATACTATTAACTTGATTTCAGTTAATCAGTGATATTTATTGAGCACTTTGTGCAGAGTACTGTGTTAAGCACTTGGGAGAGTATAATATGATGGAGTTAGTAGACACAATTCCTGCCCTTCAGGAGCTTATTGTCTAGAGTGGGGGACAGACATAAAAAAACCAAAACTATAGCTAGGGGAAGCAGCATAAGTGCTGTGGGGCTAGGAATGGGGTAACAAAGTGATTATGGAGTACAGACCCAAGTGTATGGATGATGCAGAAGGGAGAAGAGTTAAGGTGGGGAAATGAGGAGGTAGTCAGGGAAGCCCTTTTGAAGGAGATATGATTATAATAGAGCTTTGAATATGGGGATAGTGGTGGTCTATTGGATATAAAAGGGGAGGGAGTTCCAGGCTAGAGGGAAGATATTCATTCATTCATTCAATAGTATTTATTGAGCGCTTACTATGTGCAGAGCACTGTACTAAGCACTTGGAATGTGCAAATTGGCAACAGATAGTCCCTGCTCACTGACAAGCTACAGTGAGTATGTTTGTGTTAGAAGAGCTAATTGTGCAGGCTTGGTTATAAGATGAGCAAGTCTGTGTAGGAGGGGGAGAGTTGATTGAGTGCCTTAAAGCCATTAATGGTAGGGAGTTTCAATTTGGTGCAGAGATAGATGGGTAATTACTGGAGTTTTCTGAGGAGTGGGGAGACCTGCACAGAATAATTTTTTTTAGATAAACGATCTGGGGAACAGATTGAAGTTTGGGCTGGAGCACTGAGAGTCTGGAGGCAGGGTGGTCAGCAAGGAGGCTGATGCTGTAGTCAAGTGGGATACAAGTGCTTGGGTCAGCATGGAAGCAGTTTGGGTGGAGGACAGCGGGTGGATTCTAGAGATGTGAAGATAGAATTGACAGGATTTGGTGACAGACTGTGCAGGTTGAACAAGAGAGATGAGTTAAGGGTGATGCCAAGTTTATTGGCTTCTGACAGAGGAAGGATGTGATGTTGCCTATTTTGTTGAGGAAGTTGGCGGGTTTTGTTTTGTTTTGTTGAGAAAGTTTGAGGGATCTGGGAGGGAAGACAAGGAGTTCTGTTTTGGACATACTGAGTTCGAGGAATCAACGGGCCATCCAAGTAGAGATGTCCTGAAAATAGGAGGAAATAGAAGGCTGCAGAGAAGGAGAGAGGTCAATAAAAATAATTAATAATAATTGTGGTATTTATAAGCACTTTACTATTTGCCAAGAACTGTATTAAGTGCTGGGGTAGATGCAGGAAGTGGAGACAAGGAGCTCACAGTCTAAGTAGGAGGAAGAGCTAGTATTGAATCCACATTTTGCAGATTAAGGAAATGAGGCACAGAGAAGTTAAGTGACTTGCCCAAGGTCACACAGCAGACAAGTGGCAAAGCTGGGATTAGAACCCTTTGATTCCAGGCCCATGCTCTTTCCACTAAGCTACGCCACTTCTCAAGGCTGGAGAAGTTGACTTGGGAACCAACTGCACAGAGATGATAGTTGAAACTGTGGTAGCGAATGAGTTCTCTGAGAAAGTGGGTGTAGTTGGAGAATAAATGGGAACCAAAAACTGAGCCTTGAGGGACTCTCACAGAAGGTGGGAGTCAGAGAAGGAGGTGCCAGAGATTTATTTTTTTTTAGAACACTACCCTCACATTATATAGACATGTAAGTGCAATGGAGAAAGTGATGGCATAAGGAGGAAATTGTCTGAGTTGATAGAAGAGTAAGTAGAAATATTCATAAATGAAACAACCAATAGTATTTATTGAGTGTATACTGTATGCAGTGTATAGTATGCTTGGGAGAGTGCAGTGGAATTAGCATACATGATCCCTGCCCTCAAGGCACTTACAATTAATCCCCAGCATAGTTTAATTTATTTTGAAGCATCACCCTTAGAGACCCTGCATTTACCCCCAGAATCCCCTTGCAGTGACCCAAAGGAAAGAGTTTTGAAATCTTTTTCTCAGAAAAAGTGTACTGGATCTGACTGTATACCAATTAATTAAAGAATGATCTGGGACATGTCCAAGTGTCAGGGGATCAGAGAGCCCAACCACATAGAAAATTTACCAGGGCACATTTAAGTCAGAGGCTTACTAAGATCATCTGAAGCTCCTCTACCTGTGGCCCTGTAGGCTGCCTGGAAGCTGCCCCCATTCTCTCATCCAGTTTTCTTAGAGAGAAAATTTGGGGAGTGAGGGAGGGGAACAGGTTTCCTCCCCTCTACACCCAGGAGGAGTGTTGGTAGTACCTTTATGGATGTAAAGGGTATAAATGACTCAGCATCCTACATCCTAAATGGAAACCTGAAGACCCTAAGTAGCATACTAGTCAGGGTAATAATAATAATTGTGGTTTTTGTTAAGTGCTTACTATGTGCAAGCACTGTACTAAGCACTGGGGTAGATATAAGAAATTCAGGTCAGACAAAGTCCCTGACCCACATGGGACTTACTGTCGAAGTAGGAGAGGGAACAGTATTGAATCTCCCATTCTGCAGATGAAGTAAACTGGAGGCACAGGTAAGTTAAGTGACTTGCCCAAGGTCACACAGCAGACAAGAAGCAGAGCTGAGATTAGGACCCTGATCCTCTGACTCCCATACCCATAATCTGCCCATTAATTCACACTACCTTCCCATTCCTATCCCTTAAAAATGGTGCTTCACTGGTTCATTGAAGGTAAATCTATATGCATTCCTGACAGCTCTTTTCATAGTCCATTGCATGTTTACAGAGACTGACTTGGCTGTATACTAAGCAGCTGTTCTCACATGCTACTGCCCACAAAATTCATCTCTCCAATCTCAGGGGCTCTTCATAAATGTAAAATCAGAAAAGATTGATAATATGCTTTAGAATATTTCTGCCTGTTCTTTTGAAGAGTTGCGTGAGGATTATCCTGAGAATTCCCCTCAAAGGCCAATATTAATATTCAGATTTGGAGAGGTTCTTTTCAAAAGGTGGCTATAAATATCAGCAAATTCTACCAGGACAATATATTGCTTATAGGTAACCTCTCTACCCATACTTCCATCCCCCACCCAAAATAAGAGAGGATTCTTGCCCACACTTACTATTGGATTAACCCCAAATTTCCTACTGAGTTTATGGTGAGTCCAGCTGATGCTTGAGCAGTTTGGACAGAGCTACTTCACCAACCAGTGTTGCAGGCACAGTCTGCCAGGATTCCCCTCAATATTTCCACCTACTCTATTTTTCATGCATAGTTCAAATGAACTATACCTGTACCTGCCTTTTCATAAGTAATGGACAGAGCCTATTTTGCTATAATTGCCACGCCTGTTTGGGGAAAGGATCTTATTTTGAATGAAATATTCCACCAGAAAATTCTGATTTATGTCTAAACTTAATGTAAGGCACTTACCTAAAACTAATAATAATAATGAATAATAATTGTGGTATTTGTAAAGTGCTTACTATGTGTCAGGCATTGTACTAAGCGCTGGGGTAGATAGAAGGTAGTCAGGTTGGACACAGTCCCTCTCCCACATGGGCTTACAATCTTACTCCTCATGTTACAGATGAGATAAGTAAGGCACGGAGAAGTGAGATGACTTGCCAAAGGTCACACAGGTCCTTCTGACTCCTAGGCCCATGCATTTTCCACTAGACCATAGTGACTGCAGGGCACATGCACAGTTTTGGTACATCTGGAGTCACGAATCACTGGTTAAATCTCTGAGTCCACCCCAGGAACCCAGGTGCAAATATGTCCTCCTGATAAGCTGAATTTGGGTTTATCCACTATCTAGTCCCTTCCTCTCCTCCTCCTGTTACCCTCTGGAAGTCCTCAAGACATCTTTGAAGTATTGCATGAATCCATGAACTTCCTGAGCCCAGATCAATCAGTGTCATTTATTAAGCTTCTGCGGTGTCCGAAACACTATACTTTGGGAGAGTACAATAAAGATAAAGTACAAGAACCCCCCCCTCAAGAAGCTTAATTCTAATGTTCCACTTTTCAGCCAATTGTCCTGTAATGCTGGGTCATGTTCTTGGTGAATATGCACTAAGGAGTAGTCACATTATAATATTCATGCCTTAATGAGGCTGCCTGTACATGCACAGTTCTTGCTTCCAAAATCAAATTGTGTCCTATCCAGACAGATGTGTATTGTCAGAAAAATGTTCCTTACTTCCACAACAGTGTTCTAGCCAAAGTGCATAGTGAAAACACGTTATGGGAACACTGACTGTACCTGGAACCTTCTTTTAAGTGTCACTGAAACATGGCAGAGTGAAAAGAGCACAGGCCTGGGAGTCATGGGTTCTAATCCTGGCTCCGCCACTTGTCTGTGTGGCCTTGGGCAAGTCACTTCACTTCTCTGTGCCTCAGTTACCTTATCTGTAAAATGGGGATTAAGACTGTGAGCCCCATGTGAGACAGGGACTGTGTATAACACGATTTGCTTGTTTCCACTCCAGCACTTAGTACAGTGCCTGGCACATAGTGCTTAAAAAATGCCACAATTATTATTATCTACTCCCAAGCTTGCTACTTCTAGGAAGTTCTGACTGACCTCATGCTTATCATTGTGTACTAGAAATGAGGGAAGCCATCTAATCTATTTTTCAGAAGCTCTACCCATTACTTGATAAAGAAACCCTCAGGTTCTGAGGAATTATGGCTGATGGGAAACACATCTAGTAGTCAAACTACATCATTCTGGAGGGGCGAGAGGGTTCCTCAGATGGGAGAGGCTGAGAGAGCAAGGAGACTCCCTGATTGTTTACTTACCTAGCCTGAGTTACTATACTCTCCTAGGTAACTTGCTCTCCTCCTACCGGGCAGGCCAAAAAGAGGTTGAAGTGATACTTGATAACTGTGGTATTTGTTAAGTGCTTACTATGAGTCAGGCATTGTACTAAGCACTGGGGAGGATACAGATACAATCCCTGTCCCACATGGGGCTCACAGTCTTAATCCCCATTTTACAGATGAGGGAACTGAGGCACAGAGAAGTGAAGTGACTTGCCCAAGTTCACACAGCAGACATGTGGCGGGACAGGTATTGGAACCCAGTTCCTTCTGACTCCCAGGCCTGTGCTCTACCAGGCCATGATGCTTCAGATCCTTGAAAAGAATCTTTAGTTGAGTTATCAGGATCAACCAGTCCATATAGATGAATCAACACAGATTAGTCCTGATCTGAACAGTGTGATAAAAATCAAGCTTTGAGAGGTCTTCTTTTTACATATTGTGTACAGAGGGTAACTATTTCCAGGCTCTAACATGGTTGTACTTCTTATAGGTTTTCTGACATGTATGCATTCTGTCTTTGAGAGCCACTGGCTGAATTCCTGCTCTCAGAATTTCTAGGCATTCATTTCTTGGCACCTTTCCATTTTCAGCAACCACTAGCAAATTTTTTGCTCAACAGCTTTAGTAACTGGATTTTCTTGTCTTCTTGATTGCCAGGACTTGGGTCTGATTGCCTATGGCTAGCTTGACAATTTAAAGTCTAATTTTCATATTTGCAAAATTAACAACTGCAATTTCCATCCTCCAGGCTTATCTTCTCACCCTGCTGCTGCCCTGAAAGTGTTCACAGCAATCCCTAGAGACAAGGAAGGTTGTAGTAGAATGATCAGAGACAGCAGAGAACTACCAGCATCCCTTAGGCCATAATTGTTAATCAAGCAGATTTTAGGGCCAATCAGGAGAGAGAGTGTATTCTCACAGTAGGCAGGAAAATAGTGAACCTTTCGAGGGACAGAGACCAAATTTAATTTAATTCCCACATGTGTAGTTTCTCTCAGCATTTAGTACATTGTCCTGCACACAGTAAGCACTTAATACTATTACTACTGTTGCTTCAACCATGCTCAAGTTACCTGGATAATGTGTGAGATAATTTTAGGGCCAAAAACAAACCAGTGGATACTATATAATAATAACAAGACATTTATTCAGCATTTCCAAGCACTGGGGTAAGTAACAAATATATGAGACTGAATACAGTCCCTGCACTACTCAAGACTCACAATCCATCTTATTCCCATTTTTACAGATGAGGAAACTGAGGCCCAGAGACATTACAGCACTTGCCCAATTCCACATAGTAGACCACTGGCGGAGCTGGGATTAGAACCCAGGTCTCCTGACTCCCAGTTCTGGGCTCTTTCCACTAGGTCATGCTGCCTCCCTGAAACTATCTAACAAAAACTCCTCACCATTGGCTTCAAAGCTCTCCATTACCTTGCCCCTTCTTACCTCACCTCCCTTCTCTCCTTCTACATCCCAGCCTGCACACTCTACTCCTATGGTGCTAACCTTCTCACTGTGCCTCGATCTCGCCTGTCCTGCTGTTGACCCCTGGCCCACGTCTTACCTGTGGCCTGGAATGCCCTCCCTTCTCAAATCCACCAATCACTCTTCTCTCCTTCAAAGCCCTACTGAAGGCGTACCTCCTCCAAGAGGCCTTCCCAGACTAAGCCTCCTTTTCCTCAGCTCCCCCTCCCTTCCATGTCACCTTGACTCGCTCCCTTTGCTCTTCCCTCCCTCACCCCACCACACTTATGTATATATGTATATATCTATAATTCTATTTATATTGATGCCTGTTTACTTGTTTTGATGTCTGTCTCCCCCCTTTCTAGCTTGTTAGTCTGTTGTGGGCAGGGATTGTCTCTCTTTATTGCTATGTTGTAATTTCCAAGTGCTAAGTAGAGGTGCTCTGCAGACAGTGAGCATCCAATAAATATGATTGAATGAATGAACTACTTTTCCAATTCTTCACACTTCTTTATCATAGCCTTCCCCTCCTTCAAAATCCTCTTAAAAAGTCATCTCCTCTAGGAAGCATTTCCTGATTAATGATCCCACCTTTCCACCTATGCCATTCCATCAGCCACATCCACACTCGTGTATTTATGTTTGCCATTTCTTTTCCTGTATCTAGTATTTATAATTTTTCTCATTGTTTTAATATGGAATATTTACCATATTCATTGTTGTCTAGCATCTACCCAATTAGATTATAAGATTCTTAAAGGTAGAGGTCACTTCTTTTCGTCTATATTTGTCCCCCAAATGATTGGGACAGTGCTTTGCCCACAGGAGGCCGTCAATAAATTCTGTTGATATCAATACTTACACGGTTAGACATTAGCCATGCAGACTCAGCAAATGTTTCCTAGACCGTTCATCTCTAATTTTCTGGACACTCTTGCCTTTTAGTTATTTTGGGGTTTGGGTGGGGTTTTTTTTGTTTATTTTTCTGTTTTTGTTTTGGTACACTGCTTCGCTGGTTTCTCTCGTTCTGAAACCAGTTATCCCTCAAGAACCCTTGGACTGAGAAGTCATGAAATGAAGTATGTTATTGCACTTGGCAGTTTTAAAATCTCAAGAAAGAGTACTCCTTTTTTTGTAGAATATGTAAATAGTAAGTAGACTCTAAGGAAAAGATTTGAATTTGAATAGCTATATTAAAATCTGCACAGATAAAAGCAGCGTTAGACTTCAGGTACTCTATGAATGAACAGGTATAATTATGAAAATTTGGTATTAAGCGGCCTGTGTGCATTTTTATTCCGTGATCTTAAACTGCTTGATGTTTTCCTATTTAATAAGTAATGAGTATAGTTCTCTTCCTGAAATGTGAAAGAAGGTGATTCTTTTAAAGCTCAGCAGAAAAATATTAGAGACCCGTGTTTTTGTTTGATTCTGTTAAAAGAGAAAACTGCTTGAAATAGTATGAGCCTCATTCAAATCAACAAGGAAATGACCAAGTTGATAATTAGGAGCATGACTAGTCTGTAGAAGCCAGGTCTTTGTATTATTACTAATTGCATCAATTAAATAATATTGCCTACTCATGCAAATTTCAGGAATATTTGCCACGGTGACAATAAATCCCACAGGCTTCTGCACATACATGCACAGATGCATGCTCCCCCCACAAGCAATTAGCTGTTACAAACTAGAATGAGGGGACAACTATGGGAATTAGCCAAGGCATCTGAGAATAATAATAATAATAATGTTGGTATTTGTTAAGCGCTTACTATGTGCAGAGCACTGTTCTAAGCGCTGGGGTAGACACAGGCGAATCAGGTTGTCCCACATGGGGCTCACAGTCTTAGTCCCCATTTTGCAGATGAGGTAACTGAGGCACAGAGAAGTTAAGTGACTTGCCCACAGTCACACAGTTGACAAAGCAAATGCACCTAAAATTTTTCCCTGCTGAATCCAGGGGGTGATTTTCCTTTGCTCATTTTGAAGCTATCTTGCACTCCCTGTCTCCACATGAATCATATTCAATGAAGCTGTCAGAGACAAGGAGAGAACACCTACTGCAATTTTACCCAAAAAGAAAAAATGATTTGATGAAGTGACCTCGTCAGTTCAATTAACCTCCATGGAATTAAATCTGCTGACAATTAAACATACGCCTAGCTGAAGGCCAAAAAATGCCCCCATCTCCCTGAAGAGATATGTAACATCCATACCAGGTATCCCTTAGCATTACTTTATCAGATAATGGTTTTATTATTGCCACTCTTGTTTTGCGGCTAGAGCTGGACAGCCCATACTTTAAAGGCACTGTTTGTAATAATAATAATAATGTTGGTATTTGTTAAGCACTTACTATGTGCAGGGCACTGTTCTAAGCACTGGGGTAGATACAGGGTAATCAGGTTGTCCCACGTGAGGCTCACAGTTAATCCCCATTTTACAGATGGGGTAACTGAGGCACAGAGAAGTTAAGTGACTTGCCCACAGTCACATAGCTGACAAGTGGCAGAGCAGGGAGTCGAACCTATGACCTCTGACTCCGAAGCCCAGGCTCTTTCCACTAGTCATCATGATCGTGTACATCACTGAAAGACAGCAAATTTTGTTCAAGGCACCCTTTGCATAATGGCCATTTGTACACAACCATAAATAAGGAAAACATTTAAGAATCTTGTCCAAAAGTGTTGTGTAGAGCAGAGTTGCTCAGGAGAGGGGCACACTTTTAAAGTTTATTTCCCTCTTGGGAAGCAGTGCTTATACTATAGAATGGAGAAAATAATAGGCTAAGGCAGGGCTGTATTATCCATGGGGGTAATTATGCTGTAGCTTAACCCCTCAGAGGGACCCATGGCTGTGTTTTAACATCTCTCTCCCAGCCTCAAATAGGTCTGTTCCAGCCACTTGGAGAGGGCAAAAGGCAGGGAATTTTGCCCTAGGGTCCAATTGCTAGAGAAGGTATTTTTATTTTAGGCAAGATCTGAGCTTGCTTTTTTGAAAGGAGAAGAAAAGGAGCCATGTGTTTGTGGTGGTGCTTGGTGAGGGAAGAGAAAGAGAGAGTCTGAAGATAGTGGTAAGGGATGGGATGAGTGGAGGAGAAGCAGCGTGGCTCAGTGGAAGGAGCCCAAGCTTGGGAATCATAGGTCATGGGTTCGTATCCCAGCTCTGCCACTTGTCAGCTGTGTGACTGTGGGCAAGTCACTTAACTTCTCTGTGCCTCAGTTACCTCATCTGTAAAATGGGGATTAAGACTGTGAGCCTCACATGGGACAACCTGATTACCCTGTATCTACCCCAGCACTTAGAACAGTGTTCTGCACATAGTAAGTGCTTAACAAATACCAACATTATTATTAATAGTGGGAGAGCAAGTGTTTTTAAGAGACGAAAGGGAATGGGTCAGAGACAGAGATGGATGGGGTACAGCAAGGGAGAAGGTGGGAGATCTCTTTAGAGGCAGTAAGGAAGTGATGAGAAGGTGGGGGAGAGTCTATGTGAAGTTCATGCCTGATAGTTTCTATTTTATGACAGTAGTTGGCAAGGTCATCGGGGGTTGGGAAGGGTAATGGTAGGGGCAATGGGGGCTTCAGAAGGGATTTAAAGGTTTGGAATAGTTGATGGGAGATGTGGGCATGGGAGTCTTAAGCAAAAAGGAGAAGAGTTGCCAAGAAGAAGACAGCTGAAAGATAGAGGAGAATAAACCAGAAAGTCAGCCTGGTGCTTGGATTTCTGCCAGCTGGGTATACTCATATTAATAGTAGAATCATCATCAGTGGTGAAAGGGAAAAAAATAAAATAACTAGAACACTGCCGCAACCTCCTGTGGTGATGGGGGAGGAGGTAGCAGTAATATAGGCGAGTGTGGCGGTTGTGCAAGTTGGCTGGGGGCAGGATGTGATAGGTATAGCATCAGCAAGCTGCCAAGGGAAAGACCAAGATCATCCCTGAAAAGGTGCCAGTCACACAGCCCAGTGCCTCAGGGCTGAGTAAAGTGGGAGAGGTGGTCAGGGCCAAGGCTGTTGGCCACCAAGACAGCAGGGGCTGGGGGTGGGGCCAGGAAGTACAATATTTTCCTGGCCTGAGCCCAAGTGGGTGAGGGTGCCAACACTTGATGTGCAAATAGGCCACTCTCCATGGCTCTCATTGCCCCATAATAGCTATTCTGGGCCTTTACCCCTACAGACTGAAAGCCCCTTGAGGGCAGGGGTCTTGTCTACCAACTCTGTTGTATTTACCCAGGTGTTTGGTACAGTGCTCTTGCACAGTGTAAGTGCTTAATAAATACTACTTATTGATTTTTTTTTCCTTTTGACCGGAGCTGAATTCTGGCTTACTTCCAGCACTGCTCTCCGTACACATTCATTAAAAACCTACAAGTATGTACTGGAGTAACCTCTTCCAGGGTAAGAAATTCAGCCATTGTTCTAAGCTTTGTACAGGCACCTAGTGAAGCTGCCTTTGGAGCTCATGTGGTGGAATCATCTCTTTACTAATCAGAGCACATGGTTTGTAAGGTTAAACAATAGGAGACATTGCTTTCATAAAAACAGTTGCATTGGTTTCGCTACATAATGACTGTTCAACCTTTACATAGCTTTTTTATTTGCCCAAATCCCCATCACTGTTTTTTTTATTAATATGGTAATTAAGTGCTTACTATGTGCTAGACACTGTACTAAGCAAATGGGTAGGTACAAAGTAATCAGATTGGACCCAATCCATGTCCCACATGGGGCTCACAGTCTTAATCTCCCTTGTACAAATGAGGAAACTGAGGTACAGAGAAGTTAAATGATTTGACCAAGGTCACAAAGCAGACAGGTAGTGGAGCTGGGATTGGAACCCATGACCGTCTGACTCCCAGGCCCGTGCTCTATCCACTGTGCCATGCTGCTTCTAACCCAGGTGAAGTTGAGTGACTTGCCCAAGGTCATTCAAATCAGTAGCAGAATTGGTCTTAGAGCTCAGTTCCTTAGAGGACTTCACTCTTACCTATTTGCCTTTGTGTTAGCCTGTATTTAGTAAATTTTCTTTGCCTATCAATCCTCAATAGAATTAGCATTGAATCAGACAACTGTTTCTTAAGACTTGCTACCAGGTCATCTTAATAATAGTTCAGGTTTTGGCATCTCAGCTGAAAGTCAGCAGTGGCAGACAGAGCAATCAAGGAAAAAGTGGGTCTTTTTCAGTAGACATTTGGGAGGAGTGTGATACAAAGGCAAATACGAAAACAACTCCAGATTTTGAACACAACAAACATGACATCATCACAAAGGACAGGTGTAATTAACTGTTGCAGTTGTTAATGGCACTTTAGTGCTTACTATGTGCCAAACACAGTATGAAGTGCTGGGGCAGATAGATCATAATTATTATCATTATTATTATCATTATTGTTATCATATTTGTTAAGTGCTTAGTATGTGTCAAAGCAATGTTTTAAGTGCTGGGGAAGATACAAGTTGATCAGTTTGGGCATGGTACTGGTTCCATGGGGCTCAGAGTCCAAGAAGGATGAGGAACAGGTATTTAATCCCCATTTTACAGTGGAGGAAACAGAGTAGTTAAGTTACTTGCCCAAGATCACACAGCAAGCAATTGACAGTGCTGAGATTAGAATTCAGGTCATCTGACTCCCAGGCCCATGTTCTTTCCCCTAGTGCATGCTTCTCCTCTAGGTCACACTGCTTCTCTAGGTCACGCCACTTTTCTACATGATGCACGGTAGGTGTGGGGCCTTTTCAGTCATGGTAAACTTCACTATCTTTCTGGGTCTTCTTTGATGACCCAAGAAGACGATATATAGTTATAGAGAAAGCGATATGTTTTCTGCCACCTATTATAAAATAATTTACTTTGATTTTGTAGTTTCCTTTAAAGTAGCAGAATTCCCTCCATGACTCAGCATTTATGACTCGACCTCTTGCCTTGGGAATATGAGCTAGCCAGCTCTTGGTTTAATTCTGAGAAGATTGATCTCAGGAAGATATAACCGAGGTTGCATAAATCAAGTGACTTTAGCCCATTCCTCCTTGGAAATTTCACAACCTGGTTTTAAAATAAGCTGGTATGAAATGAACTTTAACATTGGAAATAACATACAACTGGTTTTGGATTGGTTTACTACATTCCAATTATTTTCTTATTAGTTTTTCATGTGGTTATGAAGAAGAATAAAACAAATTTAAGTAGGTAATTTGTACTGTAGAGGGAATACATTCTAATTTGTGGAAAGTTCCAAGAACCTTTCTTCACTAAATTTAGGTAGGAAATACCATTTCAAAATTAATTTTCATGGTCCAAAATGTAACAGTGCTTCTTTTTTGGCCACTAGTCATTGTTGTTCATAACACTATATTGAATCATACTATTACTTGTCTAATGGTGTCACTGTGTAAAATCCTATCAAATATTCTAGAGGAAGCACTGTAGTCATAAAATAACGGGATACTATAAATAGAGAAAAGATGCCTTGCCACAGGATACAACTTCGGTTTTGCAGTCAAGAGATCTGTGTTGCATTTTTGGCTTTGCTCTGTTTTGTGGGGGTAAGGGGGCTGGGGGTCCATGACTTTGAGCAGTTTTTTAACTACTTTAGTCTCTTCTTCCCCGTCTCTAAAATGGGGATGAAAAGTGTTAAATCTTGATCTATTGGAGCTATTAAGGATAAATAATAATTATAGTATTTCCAAAGTGCTACTATGTGCCATGCACTCTACTAAGCACTGGGGTGGTTACAAGCAGACGGGGTTGGACACAGTTCCTGTCCTGCACGGAGCTCACAGTCTTCATCCCCATTTTACAGATGAGGTAACTGAGGTATAGATAAGTGAAGTAGGTTGGCCAAGGCCACACAGCAGACAAGTGGCAGAGCCGAGACTAGAACCCATGACCTTCTGATTCCCAGACCCAGATCCACTACGCCATGCTGCTGAGGTACTGGAGAAGGGTTGAAAGGGAGGCATTGCATAGCATCAATTGCTTTGAAGTGGATACAAAAGGAATTCCTATCAATATAATTTGTTGTATTTGGTGAGTGTATACTTAGTATAGGCCACTGTACTGATCACTGGGGAAAGTTACAAGGATATTAATTTAGTCAGAACGCCAGTCCCAGAGAGGTTCACAATCTAAATGGGAGGGGATAGTGGAAGGACCAAGACAAAAAGAGCACGGGCTTGGGAGTCAGAGGACATGGATTCTAATTCCAACTCTGCCACTTGTCTGCTGTGTGACCTTGGGCAAGCCACTTAACTTCTCTGTGCCTGTTACCTCATCTGTAAAATGGGGATTAAGACTGTGAGCCCCACATGGGACAACCTGATTACCTTGTATCTACCCCAGCACTTAGAACAGTGTTTGGCACATTGTAAGCACTTAACAAATACCATAATTATTATTATTATTATTGTTAAATACAGAAATAACATGATCCACAAAGCAAATGAGTAATGAGAACAACAATAACTACAAAAGTCACAGTACATTAGAGCGAAAGGAACAATTTTCAGGCTTCTCACTGCTCAAGCACAGTTGTCTCTAGTCCACCAGTCACAACCTTCCCAATGTTATAAGTGTAGGGAAGATCTGACAGATACTTCAGCTTCGATGGACAAGGGAGAAAGGGAACACCACTCCTTGGACCCCAGGCCCTGATGGAGGAGAAACTTGGGACCATGAGGGTCCCAATTCCAATTCTTTGAGAAACAAAGAAACAAAAGAGCCTCATATATGTATTTGCATTTTGAACTCAAAGTAGTTGGTGGGAAGAAATCTTTGAGGTTTCCAAGTTAGTAAAACAACTTAGAAAATTTTCATTAGAAGTGTTAATTTGGTAGTGCTTATGAAAGCCATCACAGGACCCATTTGTAGCTTTACATCTTTGAATGCCAAAACAGAAATGAATCCTTAAAGAAATATCATGAAATGTTAGGCTATATTGTATTTCAAATCACCAAAGTGAAACTCATTTGAAGTGGGACAAAGGAGCTACATCTTGCAGAAAAACACAAAGGATAGCCTTTTGTGTACATGATGTATCCAGGACTGGGGGGTCCCACATTAGCCCTTACAGTCACCCCTTCACCACCACCAGTGATGTTTTGTTTGAGCTCAAGGGACATATTTCATATACTATTAATAATAATGGTATTTGTTAAGCACTTACTTTGTGCCAGGCATTGTACTAAGCACTGGGGTGGATACAAGCAAATCGAGTTGCACTCAGTCCTTGTCCCATGTGGGGCTCACAGTCTCAATCCCCATTTTCCAAATGAGATAAATGAAGCCCAGAGAAGTGAAGTGACTTGCCCATGGTCACATAGCAGACAAGTGGCAGAGCTGGGATTAGAACTCCTGACTCCTAGGCCTGTGCTCTATCCACTAAGCTATGCTGCTTATTTGAGAGAGAAGGAGAGAGAGAGAGAGATGTATGCAGTTCACTTCATATATATGGCAGGCCATAAGCAGGAAGAACAAATGAAAAACTTTAAAGACACAATGAAGCAAAACCTAAGCCAATCTGGCATAGGGATAGATAGCTGAAATCAATCAGTGAATCATATTTAGTGGCAGAACACTGTACTAAGTGCTTTGGAGAGTACAGTAGAACAGATTTGGTAGGCACATTCCCTGCCCATAAGGAGCTTTCAGTCTAGAGGAAAGCCAATAGTAGAAGACAGAGCAGGCCTGGCAATCAATGATTAGAAATGAGATGACTCTCTTAGATCAGAGACTTTGAGAAGTTTCTGATACAGAAAGCCAGGCATTCAGGGTAGTATATGCAGCAGCGCATGCATGAAATATTGAGGGGATAGAATGGCACATGTCTGTCTTAGCAGCCATGGTGTACATCCATATGCCTTAGCAACAAATATGACAAAGGAAAACCCTATAGTTGTTTTTTGTTCAAGGAGCTTCTAAATCCTAGTTAACATGTTCTGAGAGAAGAGTGAGGGGGCCAAGCCTGGGGTATGGCCTGGACTAAAACAAGGTAGTTTTTGAATTAAGTGTGAGGGAACAACAAGAACACTCTCATTACTACTTTGAGGATTTGAGGAAAATGTGGTTTCTTCTATCCCTTGCATACTTAAAAACAAAAAACAAGAAAACAAATAATATTTTTTTTAAAACAATGAGGTAGGTTGGGAGCAGAATGGGAGAGAAAAAGCTAAAAGATGCTGTCAGACCCTGTTCTTCTCAAAAAGAACCTTATACCTTTAATACCCTCCCATTATATTCAGTCCATTCCTCCATCCCATTTGCTCCCACTCCTAAATTCTTCTTGCTCTCATCCTGCTTTTCACTTTCTCCCAATGCCTTGGCTCTTGCTCCATGCTCTCTAGTAATTTGCCCAATCAGAATATGCCTTAGAATGACATTCCCAACTCTGAGGATGCCCATTTCCTGCAACAGAGGTTAACTTGGCCCCAGGGTAGAGCTATCTCTAGTGGTGGTCAGAATTCTGTCATGGTCCCGCTGGATCTTGAGCAGTGGTTACAAGGAAGAGAGAAATGAGGAATGGCAGAACTGGAACAGGAAAGATATATCATGCAGAAGACATAGTTTAGGAATAATATGGAAAATCAGGTCAAGTGGTCTTTGGTGTTTGGAGGCTCTACTCTCCCTTTCACCAGAACCTAGTGGTGAACCTAGGTTTGGGGATTCCAAGGGTCTATCTTCTCAAGATTAATTCTTGCCAGGAAAAATTTGGACCTCCCCTTTTCTAAACTTCATGCAGATAAGAGAAGCAGCATGGCCTAGTGGAAAGGGCCTGGGAGTCAGAGGACCTGAGTTCTACTCCTTACTCTGCCACTTGTCTGCTGTGACCTTGTGCAAGTCACTTAAATTCTCTGTGCCACAGCAACTTCATCTGTAAAATGGGAATTACGATTGTGAGCCCCATGTGGGATATGGACTGTGTCCAACCTGATTATTTTGTATCTAACCCAGTGCTTAGTACAGTACCTGGAAGTGCTAAACAAATACCATTGAAAAAAAAATGAGCAAAAATCAGTGAGTGGAGGAAGAGGAAGAGAACATATAAATATGCTCTAGTAAATTTTCATTTTCTGGAGGAATGGCATGGTTTATAAGTAAAATATAATTTTAGCCCTAGGTGATCTCCCTTATAGGAATGGGAAAGTGACAGAGAAATATTGGAATTGTGGATGTCAAAGCACAAAATATTCTCACTAGTGTGTGAGTGTGTGTCTCTCTCACTGGCAGCCAAACCAGTCATTGCGTGTGTTACCACGCAATGAAGCAGCGTGCTACAGAGAAGCAGCGTGGCTCAGTGGAAAGAACATGGGCTTTGGAGTCAGAGGTCATGAGTTCGAATCCCGGCTCTGCCACTTGTCAGCTGTGTGACTGTGGGCAAGTCACTTAACTTCTCTGGGCCTCAGTTACCTCATCTGTAAAATGGGGATTATGACTGTGAGCCCCATGTGGGACAACCTGATTCCCCCGTGTCTCCCCCAGCGCTTAGAACAGTGCTCTGCACATAGTAAGTGCTTAACAAATACCAACATTATTATTACCAAACAAATAACTTCTTTATATATTTTATTTACAAGACAACCCATGCCAAGCTCTGTCCTTCTGCTATCTACTCTCTGCTACAGAATTTACTGTGCACTTCAAGAATATTACTCTCTTAAAATTATACTATCTGAATTTCTTAATAGAGATATTTATATTCTAATATAAACATTTACAGTTTCAGTTGTTCTTTCAAGATGACATAACTCAAACTTCACAAAGTTTATTTTTCCTTATTTTCCTCTTTCTCAACGTTGTCATCATTTTTCATATTTTCACTGGACCTTTTAGCATTCAATGGGGCATCCTCATTCATCTTCTTTGAATTTAGCTTTTCTTTTCTAATCTCATTGTTCACACTGATTGTTTTATTCTTCTCGAGTGATAGTAGTGGCAAATCTACTGTGGTATAATTTTTATATATCCTATTATTGTGTCTGTACAAATCCAGAGCTGACTTTCTTATCCACTGAATGTTTCTTTTTTGTTCCTCTTATCTTTTTGCTGGAACAAGTTAATGTAGATATTTTAGAACACAGGACCTCTCTTTGGTCGATTGCTCCCACCACACATTTTACAATTCAGTGCCATTTCCATTTTCTCCCTTTATCATGTTTTCTTATTTGAGCCATCTCAACCAAATCTTCCATCATGTAACCTTGCCTAGTTTAGTTTCCCGTTAATTCACACATAATGAATTAGCTTCAACTGCATGACCCATTTTAACATCTTTGTGTAAATCCAGCTCATCTACTTATAACAGTTTTTTTTCCAATGTATTCCAATCACTATTTGATCACAAATGAAGGAATGTGCATAAGGTTCCCAAATTTCTACTTGGAAGTCAGTTGTTTGGCACTGTTAGTTAGGTTTTGTCTTCTAACTAGTGTCTTATTAGACATTTTAATCTACCCATTGCCTCATTAGTCTTTTGGTAAACAGTAGTCCTGAAATCTCTGGGCCAAGAGGGCGACTCAGATTAAGACCTTTATTTTCCCTATCCATCCTTGGCTGTGTACCCTCTAAGCACTTTGATACCCCAGTCCCACAATACTTAAGTTATCATATTCTTTTACTCTACTCTGTCCCCCAATCTACTTTAATGTCTGTCTCCCCCTGTAGATTGTAAGCTCCTTGTGGTTAGAGATCGTGTCTACCAATTATGTTGCATTGTACTTTTTCCAGTGCTTACTACAGTGCTTTACACACAGTAAGCCACTCACTAAATACCACTGATTGATCAATATCACATTCTAGTTATTCTTCCAGGCTCAGGTAGACAGCTTCTTCTCCTGCTATCTTAAGGAATCTATCAATCAATTGTATTTATTGAGCATTATGGTGTTTCCAGGGACAATGTATGGATCCAAAAGCTGGACAGTGAAAAAACAGGATAGAAAGAGCATCGATTCTTTTGAAATGTGGTGTTGGAGAAGGTTTTTGCCAATACCATGGACTGACTGAAGAACACACCAATGGATTTTAGAGCAAATTAAGCCAAAGTGGTCTTTTTGGAAGGCTGAATAACTCAACTTAGATTAGCATATTTTGGACACGTAATCAGGAGGACTAATTCTCTGGAGAAGACACTACTGCTAGGAAAAGCCCAGGGAAAATGAGGAAGAGGCAGACCATCAGCTAAATGGATAGAGACCATAACAACAATAACAGAATAACCATTAGAAAGGTTGCAGATTATGGTAGAGGACAGGATGTTCTGGAGAAAGTGTATTCCTGTAGTTGCTATGAATCCGAAACGACTCGACGGCATCTAATAATAATAATAATACCATGTGCAGTGCAGATCAGAATTAAATTTCTCATAGGAATAGTGTTATATTTGGGGGATTGATTTCTGAAGTCAAATACACTATTTTTACTAAATTCACCCAGAATTGTTACTCAGTGGATTATAGAGAAGTAATATAACTACATTAATGTATGTATTTATAGTGTCAGAGAAGTTCCACAAAGGGAGGCTGACTTTTACTTCATCAGAAGTAAAACAGATGTGTTGACCCTCTCGGTTGATAAGGTAACTCCCTCTCCCCACCCCCACATACTCTCTAAACTTTCTCCCCCCATTCTCCTTTCCACACTGTGGTTGTTAAAACTGTTTTCCCATTTCCTTGAGGCTCACAGCTCCCTCCAACAATGCTCCAAGTCCTCCAGAGCTATGTCATAGAGAAGGCTAGGACTGTAAAATCAAAACCAATAGGTTGCAAAACTTAAACAAGGTTTACATTTAGAAACATGTGTCATTCATCTTAACTCAAATCATGTGAAATTGAGGTTGTCTGTGAATACATATATGTGTATATATATAGATATGCAGCCAATTTGGGAAGGTAATCTATGCAAGTAAATAAGTTTGGTGGTTTTTTTTGAAGTACCCCCAAGTCTATATCACACAAAATGTAGGTATTGCTTAACCTCAAAGTGAATATTATCCTTGAGGCCCAGAGTGCTCTTTGTATGTTGCTAGTCTTCAGTCAGTCTACTATTCCAATAACTAGTCTATTAGAAATGCATGATTACTGCCATCCACTGTGGAATGATAGATAGGTTAATTTTGGTAATGCATAAGAAGTGCTTGAAAAATAGCAAATATTTCATGAACCTGACTGTGTTAATGTAGTTTACTCACTTGTTACTGGTTAAGAACAGACAGCAAAGAGCGTATTTTACTTAACAAAAAATTCTCATAAACCAAGTCCATGTGAGATCAGTATTTTCAAACACTACTATATAGTTTTGTCTAAATTATTTCCCCATATCAGTTATTGTCACAAAACCATTCGTTCATTCAATCATATTTATCGAGTGCTTACTGTGTGTAGAGCACTGTACTAAGCACTGAGAAAGTACAATTCAGCAATAGAGACAATCGCTGCCCACAACGGGCTTATAGTCTAGAAGGAGTCCGAGACAGAGAGAGTGCTGAAGAAAAATCCCCCATACAATCTTTTAGGAGGCTTTTTAGTGGAAGCCTAATTCAGAAACAGCAGACACACCAGTTTGAAGCAAATATATCAATGAAATCTCTTGTCAGATAAAACCAGTTCCAGATTAAATATTTAACTCCTATGTGCAACAGCATTGGACATGGGGTGAATAGTATGATGTGAGTGTTCCTTGACATGGGGTTTTGCAAAAAAAACTACTCCACATTATTGAAGGACTAGGCATTCATATATACATCCCTCCAGACTGTAAGGTCATTATGGGTAGGGAACATATATGCTAATTCTGTTGCATTGTACTTAGAACAGTATTTTAGAACAGTGTTATGCACATAGTAAGCATTCAATAAACACCATTTTATTCTGAGGTCAGAAAATAGCATGATTTTTATTATTATAGTATTTGGTAGGCACTTATGTGCTAAGCACTGTCCTAAGCACTGGGTAGGTACAAGGTTATCAGTTTGGACATAGTCTCTGTCCTGCATGGGGCTCACAGTCTAATAGTGAATAAGATTTAATCCCCATTTTACAAATGAGGAAACTGAGGCTCAGACAAGTGAAGTGACTTGCCCAAAGTCACACAATAGACAAGTGGAGGAGCTGAAATTAGAACTCAGGTCTTCTGACTCCCAGGCCCATGGCTTTCCACTAAGCCACACTGCTTCCCTATGCTTCTAAGTGATGCTTGGTGGACCCAGGGAAGGCTCCGAGAGTCAGTTTCATCTAGATCTAGACCATGGCCCTAGCTCTCGGCCACCCGCTTCTGATAGGCTCTGGAGAGCTGCTCCCTCCTCTGTCTGGTAGCATCCTTACCTCTCTGCACACGATCTACTTTACTGACTTTATTTGGAAGTAGATATTTGGTAAATGCTTACTATATGCCAAGCACTGTACTAAGTGCTGAGGTAGATAAAAGATAATCAAATCGGACACACTCCCTGTCCCACACAGGTCTCAGTCTTAAACACAGGGCTCACAGTTTAAATAGCTTCATGTCTACACACAAACACACACGCAGTCAATGATACTTCAGCACTTACTGTGTGCAGAGCACTGTACGAAGAAGCACTTTAGAGAGTACAATACAACAGAATTAGCAGACATGTTCACTCACCCTTGATTGTCTCTCCAACCCTACAGGCCCTGAGTCATGCAAGGAGAAGCCTGAGACTCACTTCCTCCCTAACCCTCTGGCCATCACCTAGGAGAGGAGGAGACTGAGGCACCCCAGCTGCATAGAGAGGGATGAGGAGCTAGCCATACAACTTTTATTTCAGTTGATAAGGTGTGGGCTGTGTATTGGCTGTGTTGAAACCCATGATGACTCAAGCATTGCAGCCCCAGGAGGAGCATGGTGAGGGTAGTCAAAATGGAGCCATCTGCAGCAACCTAAAATAATCATCCTCCAGTGCTTTGCCTACAGGCAACATTACTAAAAGGAAAAGCTACCTCAAGGTGAATTAAACTTGCTCACTTTCCCCAGCAGGTGTGCAACCTTGGCACAGGCAGCATAAACCTCACTAGAGGGGAGAATGTCAAAGTTGGAGGAAGAGGTCTATGAGACATTCCATTGCCCTGCCAAGTTCATTTAGAGATTGCCTGTGGCCTTAGAAAAAAGGAAGCAGGTGGATTCTTAATCAGTAGTTAAAGACGTCTCCTTGTGAAAGAATCTGACTTAAGTAAAATATGTACTCAGGACACAGGTACGACACTCGTCCTTTCTGAGTGGAAGGTGGCAAGAATTGTAAGGGGGAGCAAGCAAGGTGGGACATGGAAATGGCAGGCATGGTAGAAAGAGCTAACAGGTCAGAGAGCCCCAACGTTGGCTCTTCTCCACCCTGCTTGGAAGCTCTCAGGTCTTCTTTGGAGTCCTGCAGCCAGTAAGAATGGAAATACAGCCCAAAAACCTGTGGAGGAAAAACAATGAGGCCAGAGGTTCTGATAAGCAGTGTGAGGCAGGGTGGAGAACTGCCTAGGCATTAATTTTAATTTAGTAAATTGTTCAGATGTACCCAACACTCTGAACTCTTGGGTTTCTATCAGGCCCATGGAATTCCAAAAAGAATGCACATGGCTGTAGTAGGGGATGGATGAACTCAGTGCCCAGTAGAATTTGTTTGCACATAGCCTATGACACTGGAGATGGTTTCATTTTGAAATATCTGTCCTACTGTAATGAAAATGCAAGTGAAGATGAACGGGGAACCGTGACTTTGTTTAAATAGTTTAACACAGGCAATGTAGTATTGCACAGAGCAATGGATAGCCTGTACAGTAGAAGCTTAATACCTTCAAAGTGAAATGATGACCAAAGCCTTATTTATGTGTCCAAATTAGAATAACATTTTACCAGTAGTGACTAAGTGAAATGAATAAAGGGAAGGAAGATTTAAAGGAGTTGGTTTGCAGAACATGAGAGACCAAAGTATTCCAGCTATTCCCATTGATAGAGTACTCTGTAAAGGCAATGGTACATCCAGTATGTCAATCAGAATAAAATTTAACTAGAAAAGAAAAGAAATTAAATCCAAGAAGGTGTATTACTACCCTCTCCCTTAGAACTAAAAGCAGCTCAGTGTCCTCAGCTCTTTTACCCTTGTGCAAAAACCTGATTATCTGACTATGTAATGCTAGTTTCTTTCAGTAATCAAATGAAACTCATGCAGGTAAATTATGAGCTGCATCCAATTCGTCAAATAATGAAACAGGCATTATGCCATCTGGCTGGGATTATAAAGTCTGTTCCTTGGATATTGCTTCTTTCCAAAATTAAAACAATAAAAGCTCTGAGATATATGGTTCCAACTATTGACTACTGAGAAGATGTTCAGCCTGAGGCTCATGTATTTCCCCATCTCTGGGCACCTGCTTACATTCCCAGCTGAGTTCAAAGGCAGCACTACCTACAGTGGTCAACACAAGCAGATAAGCAGCAGGTCCCTTGTCCTTTCACTATAAACAGATTTCAAGAACTGAGCTGGCTGGGTGAAATACGGGAGATTTCTTGATGGGATTTTCCAAGCAAGCAATATGTAAATGAAAGCAGCTGGTACCAGTTGTCCCTTGGCTTATTAGTAACAGTGTAATCGGCAGAAAGATCATACATAGAGGGTAGTGTTTTTTTAATTTTTCAAAATACAATTAAAATAACCCAAATCCAAAGCTCCATGGTAGTAGGCATTTCCCTGTGTTTACATAGCCATTCCAAGCCCCATTTTTCCATCCCAGATCTGAGGTTGAATGAACATGGAGGGGTTTGACCAACACCCCTTCCCAAAAGAAGATCGGCATTCTTCCCCCACACACCATTTGAGGGAACTGTATTTGTAATGCAACAGTACAGGATAAGATAGCTAGAGAAAAATCCTAGGTCATTGGCTGTTTAGATGAAAGAATCAGAGCTCAGGGAATTGAAATGACTCACTCTAAAGTGCACACCAGTAATGGAGATGGCACTCGAGCTGCTAGGTATCTGGCTCCTAACTCAGGGCTATATCCCCAGAACATACCAACTCTTATTCAGCCCCCCATGTCTGATTCATTTTAATTAACTCATTAGAAAGTCAGTGTTTCCTATCAGTGCTTTTTCATGGATAGAAAAGCCTTTTAAGCCTTCTGGATAAGTATTCAGTTCTCTCACAGCCTTTTATCTCATAAGCAAACATGTTTGCCAATAAAATGTGCACCTCCTAGCTCTGTGTTTTTTTGAAACAGAGAAATGTCTCATTTTGGTTACCTATATTATCTCCTACACACCTTAGCCCTCAACCATATCATGGGTCCTTATATTCATTCATTCATTCATTCATTCATTCATTCAATCAATCGTAAATATTGAGTGCTTACTGTATGCAAGGCACTGTACTAAGCGCTTGGGAGAGTATAATATAACAATAAACACTTTCCCTGCCCATAATGAGCTCACAGTCTAGAGAGAGAGACAGATATTAATATACATAAATGAGTAAATAAATAGCATTTATTTACAGTGAGGTGAATGATATAAAAGATAATGCATGACACATGCATGATACAAATCTCCAGTTTATCTCTAAACTGTGTTTAATCTCATGGGAAGTATTAAAATCATAGGTGGAAAGGTCTTTGACCTTTCTAAAAAAAAACTAAAATTAAGAAACTACACTCTGCTGTGGAGACATCCCCTTAGAGAAAAATGGGATAGGGCAGTGTCGGTGATGATAATGATGTGGTAGATATTTAGTTGTTGTTGTGTTATCTCAGATGTGTTAACTCCTCTAGAAAATTAGGCCAAAAGCACAATGAGCCCAATTTTCTTTCCTCTGGGTCACTATAAAGCAGGAATAGGATCACCCCCAACAACATTGGAGAACTAAAGACACCCCTTTGCTGATTCCCCCCAACTTCCTGTGTATTTAAATGCTTTTTCTTTGCAAATAATCTTATTTTTAATTGCTTGCAGCTCCGTCATTCCACAAATAATAATGATAATAATAGTAACAACAATAACAAATAATAATAATCATTAAAAGATCAAAACTAAAGCCCAGTATGTAGTTACCTGTACAAATGAGTACAAAACTAGTATGCCAACTTGTAATGAGGTGAAAACAGCAGTGTTTATACTTCTACATATTCCTGCCTGACTCACTTCTGACACAGATGCCACAAGTGTGTGCTGAGGAGAAGCGGGTAAAGGGCCGTCTCAATCTCTACCTCCTAGATGGGTGGAGAGGGAAAGGCAGTGAGACCCTGAGCCCAGCAAGATTGGGAAGTCTGGCTCCCTGCTTGGGAATGGTCCTAACACCAGATCTCGGGGGGAGAGTGGTAGCTGCTTAACTATAAGCTCGTTGTGGGCAGGGAATGTGTCTGTTTATTGTTAGACTGTATATGCCCAAGCATTTAGTACAGTGTGCTGTACACAGTAAGCACTCAATAAATATGACTGATTGCTTTGGCTTGGGATTTCTGGGACCAATCTGGCCCACCATAACTCCCACCCCAGGACCAGGAAGCCCCTTCTGCCAACAGCCTGGTGGAAATTAGGGTGAAGAGAGGGATGGTACTCAGTTAAACAGTCCTAATCTCAAATTAGGACCAAAATTAGCCATCCTGTATTTAGAAAAATCCAAGGAAGATGTCAATAAAACTCCAGCCAGGACCTAGTCATCATGGCCAAACCAGGTTACCAAATAGGATAATGACCAAAGTCAAGATTTAATCAATACTGCAAAGTAGTAAGAAGAGTAATAGAAAAATACAAGAATATTCCAGAATATTTAAAGCCACCAAGCTTTAGAGTTGCAAATGCCAAATCTGATTCCCTGATCACCAGAAATCAATCACAGTGTCCTTTCAGGCATGGCCACCTTAAGGCTTCGCTTAGGGGAACAGGCTGGAAAAAGGTTTAGGCTAAAAAACTGACCCCTTTTAGCTTCCCTTGTACCCCAAGTATAACTTACAGGGAGAAATACATTACCACGTGGAACTCTTTTTCTAGTCTGGTCCCAACCAGGAGCTGAACAGCAGACACGTAGCATAGCAGGACAGGAAGCTAAAAACTGAACTTCCTCTCCAAACTCTCCCTGAGGAGAACACAGCCCTATTCCCAAGGGGCTGGGCTTTTCCCACTATTGACAGAGAAGCTAGTCTATGTCCCAGTAGCTTCTGGGAAATGTAGGTAAGCCAGCCCTTTTGCATCATGGGTATGGTAGTTTTGTACTTCTGCTCCCTTCCCTGAAATTCTCCTGCCAGGCCTGTTAGAGAAGCAGCGTGGCTCAGTGGCAAGAGCCCAGGTTTAGGAGTCAGAGGTCATGGGTTCTAATCCCAACTCCGCCACTTATCTGCTGTGTGACCTTGGGCAAGTCACAACTTCTCTGTGCCTCAGTTACCTCATCTGTAAAAATGGGGATTAAAAAATGTGAGCCCCATGGGGGTCAATCTGATTACCCTGTATCTACCCCAGCACTTAGAACAGTGCTCTGCACATAGTAAGTGCTTAACAAATACCATAATTATTATTATTTCTTATTAAAAGGTTTTCAAATACATTGCTTTACATGTGTCCTTGCTGTGTAACACTTGACCTGGGCACGATGAGCCAAGGAAGCCACTCTTGCCTGCTGTACACTGGATCTCCCCATTTAGGGTGGGGAGATGGGCATCCTGCTCCCATGGGTATTCCCTGGTACCCTGGAGAGCATCCTGCTCATCCTGGGTCAAGATGCCCCAGGCTCAAGAGACCTCCTTGGAGGGTGGCTGCTGATGATCCTCACTGGGCATGCTAATCATATAATGCTGTCACATGTGCCCATTCCTATAATATTTTCCAGGGAACCTCTGACCCCTATTTTTTCCAGAATAATTAATTGTGTTTCCCTCCCAAATCCTTCTAAACTCTGGTGCTACTTCAGCCATGGATCTCAGCAACAAGAGCCATGGTCAAAGGAAACTCAGTGCTAAATTTTTTTTAAATGAACATTAAAAGTATTTTGTTCCATATTTGTAGTGGACAGAGGACAGACCAGCTGAAAACCAGACCGTCCACTAAAAAACCAGATTGGCTAGCCTAACCAGGAAACACAGGTAGGGACACCAGAGTTTGGAGGCAGCATTTGCTTTCCCTTCCTTGTCACCTCTCACCTAACCCTGAACTCGCATAATCCACTGTGGGGTTACTCGGTTTATCACTTTCAGGCCTCCGGGTATCCACAGAAACTGAGGCTGAGACAATAAGTTCAGTATATTTGGAATGATTTGTGACTTTAGAGTAATGTAGAAAGCTCTCAAGTATTTCTGATTTCCCTGCATTACTCTAATCATTTATGCAACTAATGGCCAGAACCCATTGATCCAGTCTGTGTGGAATTAAAAAAAACCAAAAACTATCATTTCCCAGACTCAAGTGTTTCTAAATGCTGCCCAACTCCCTCTTCATTCAAACCCCAAGGGAACCAGCAAACAATACATTTTGTCATTATATTTAGGAATCAGCTGAAAGTTGCTGTCACCAGCTCGGGCAGAAGGGATTTTGAGCCATATGATTGTGTCCTCCAGTGTGCTTACCCGCTGTTGAGGAAATGCACCTTATTGACAGCTGTAGCTGGGGAAATCTTGGCTTTTCTCTGTTGCTTGTTTCACCGCTCCTTCCACCAGGGTGACCACAACATGGGGGAGACAGTGGAGAGTTGGAGACTGAAAAAGCTTAAGCTGCTCTACTAAATCAGGTGGGATTCATAGTAGGGGCTTCAGAAATGTTACCGTCACTGCATAGTGCTTTCTGCTTTGGTTTAGCGGTGTGCATTAGATTTGCCCCAAGTAGATTTGGGTCACAATGAATTCCATTAGAAAAGTCCTTTCAGAAATCAATTACTCAGTGATACTTATTGAGCACTTACTGTGTGCAGAGCACTGTACTAAGCATTTGGGAGAGTACAATATAACAGAATTGGTAGATATGTTCCCTGCCCAAGGAGCTAGAAAGGAAGCCTTGTCCCATGCAGATTTGGCTACTGCTTATGGGAAGATCAAATTGTGTGAAAGAAGAATATATGGTCCCTTGCTGATAGTTAAAATAAAACAACCAAAATAGAGAATACAATAAAAAAATCCTCTCTCACTCCCTCTTTCCATATATAAAAATATATAATGTAATATCAATCAATCAGTGACATTATATTGAGCCCTTACATAGTATCCTTAGTGTTATATGAATTGCTGATTCTGAGCCCTTTGGCTTAGAGATCACTCCCAGGCAGCAACTGCCATAATAGGCTGGGTAACGGGAGGAATTAAGGGGAAGGGGAAGGAGAAGGGAGAAAAAGGAGAAGAAAGAGGTTTGCTGTTACCACTCTTGTTTCCAGTGGCTTGGGAACAGTGAAGAGAGGAAGGAGATGGGGTTCTGGAAGTCTAAAGGATAGATCTGAGTGGGGAGAAAAATCAGCAGAGCCAGACCCTGGGGAAAGAGCTCTGCTTCAGTAGCAGGGTTGAGAGGACCACTGCAGGAGCACAAAAGGGTGGAGGGAAAGAGAGAGAGTGACAATGGAAGGCTGCTGCCTCACTTCTCCTCTCTCTCTTTTTCCTGTCCCTCGCTTCGATTTTCTCCTTGGTAGACCCAAGGGCCCCTCTTAGGGTTGCACCTGGAGGGTTTCCAGTATTCTACCAGTCTTGACTATGGAAGGGAGAGTTAAGCAGAAGCATATCCATTCCATTCCTAGCTTGGGCAATGGCTAGTGAGTAGAAAGTAATCTGTTACAAGTCAAAACTCACCTGAGCTGGGCAGCAGTGGCATGGGAGAGAGTCAAGGGTGGAGACTCAAGTTTACTGCATGGAAGGAGGCAGTGGTAAACCACTTCCATATTTTTACCAAGAAAACTCCATGGAGACAATACCAGAATGATTGCAGATGGAGGTGGGGTGTTCTGGGAGAGATGTGTCTATGGTGTCACTCTGGGTTGGAGACGATTCGACAACATAAGACAAGACAAGGCCCAAGGGGCTGGTCCTGTTGGAAAAGACATTGCCTTAGCCACCTCCTGGCTGTGCCCATTTCATGAAATGTTGGAGAGACAAGCTCTGGGATCAGTGTACACAGTGAAGGGAGAAGGAAGAAAAGGGAGCAGTGAATTTCCTGCACAGCTGTCTCCAGGAACAGATCTTGGTATGGCAAGAGCAGGGAGATGTGTGGGTTTACATTATTAATAATGGTAATAATGATAAGTTGTGGTATTTGTTAAGCACTTACTAGGTGTCAAGAACTGTACTAAGTGCTGAGGTAGATAAAAGACAACCAGGTCCCACGTGGGGCTCACAGTCTAATTAGGAGGAAGAACCGTTATTGAATCCCCATTTTACGGAAGTTACTTGCCCAAGGTCACAGAGCAGGCAAGAGGCAGAGCCAGGATTAGAGCTCAGGTCCTCTAACTCTCAGGTCTGTGCTCTTTTCATTAGGTCATATTGTTTCCCATTTACACATAAATACTTAAATATTGGCATGTCTGGATATGAACTTATATAAACATTTTTGTTAGAGCATTTCTCTGTGGATGAGCATTTTCGTCTCAGCACAAGTGTGTATGAGTATGCCTAAAGAAAAGGGAATAATTGTAAATATGTTGTAAATATTTTTTATGTTTGTCTTACCCCCTACATCCACCCTTGGAGTGTTAATTCCTTATGGACAGAAAATGTGTCATTTCTTTATTCTCTATTCCCCAGGCACCACTGGGTGCTCAGTAAATGCTGCTGCTACTACTACTACCACTGAGACAAAGTTTAAAAATCCTTAAATAGCAAAGAGAGAAGGAAAAAAAAATCTATGCTGTGGATGCAGATCAGATATTTCTGCATGTTTATATTAAGGTAGGAAAGTTGGAGCATGTAGGTCATAGAGGTATTTTTAGCATGGCTCTGAAATGTAAATAACCTCTATCTAGGAGAGGCAGCATGGCTTAGTGGATAGAGCACGGGTCTGGGAGTTAGAAGGTCATGGGTTCTAATCCCAGAAAAACAGTAAAACTAGCCAGAAAGGTAGCTCAGAGCTAATGGAAAATAGATGACTAATACTGAGATATGAGTTAGCAGCAGAATAGCCGATATCTTTATTCAGTTTCTTTATAATCAAAATACCATTTCCAAATCTTTTTAGAATAGGAAAGTACATATCAATCAATAATTTATATTGAGCACTTACTGTGTGCAGAGCACTGTACTAAGTGTTTGGATAAGTTTAATATAATGGAGTTGGTAGACATGTTCCCTGCCCACAAGGAGTATACAATCTAAAGAGGGGGACAGACATTAATATAAATAAATTACAGATATGTACATAAGTGTTGTTAGGTTGTGAATCAAGGGTATAAATCCAAGTGCAAGGACAACACAGAAAGGAGTGGGAGAAGATAAAAATGAAAGTTTAGTCACGGAAGGCCTCTTGGAGATGTAATTTTTAAAAGGCTTTGAAGATGGGAAGTGCATTCATCTATCAGATTATGAATGCCACCTCCTCCACATGCATATTGGACCCCATTCCTTTGCACCTTATAAAAACTCTACCCCCCTCCTTTCTTCCCTCCTTAACAGTCATCTTCAACTGTTCGCTCTCAAATGGCTTCTTCCTCTGCCTTCAAACAAGCCTATGTCTCCCCTATCCTAAAAAAACCCTCACTTGACTCCACAGCTCTCTCCAGCTATCACCCCATCTCCCTCCTACGAGTGAGTTGAGTGAGTTGTCTACACCCACTGTCTCACTTCCTCTCCTCCAATTTTCTCCTTGACCCCTTCCAATCTGGCTTCTGTCCCCTTCACTCCACAGAAACCACCCTCTTGGTATGGCAAGAGCAGGGAGATGTGTGGGTTTACATTATTAATAATGGTAATATTATTAATTACCAATGATCACCTTCTTGCCAAATCCAAAGGCTTCTACTCCATCCTAATCCTCCTCGTCCTCTCAACTGCCTTCAACTTTGTGGACCACCCTCTTCTCTTGGAAACATTATCCAATCTTGTCTTCACTGACTGTCCTTTCCTGGTGCTCCTCTTATCTCTCTGGCCATTCATTCTCAGTCTCCTTCACAGGCTCCTCCTCTGCCTCCCACTCCCAAACTGTGGGGGTCCCTCCAGGTTCAGTTCTCAGTCCCCTTGTATTCGCTCCCATGGCTTCAACTACCACATCTCTGCAGGTGATATCCAAATCTACATCTTCCCTGATCTCTCTCCCTCTCTCCAGGCTCGCTTCTTCTCCTGCTTTCAAGACTTCTGTCCTTGGATGTCAAACTTAAACTTTACATGTTCAAAACAGAGCTCCTTATCTTCCCACCCAAATCTTGTCCTCTCCCTGACTTTCCCATCACTGTAGATGGTACCACCGTCCTTCCCATCTTACAAGCCTGTAACCTCAGCATTATCCTTGACTCCTCTCTCTCATTCAACCCACATATTCAATCCATCATCAAATCCTGTCAGTCCCACCTTCACAACGTTGCTAAAATCCCCCCTTTCCTCCATCCAAATTGCTACCACGTTAATACAATCACTCATTCTATCCCACCTAGATTACTGTGTCAGCCTCCTTGCTGACCTCTCAACTTCCTGTCCCCCTACACCCCACTCCATACTTCACTCTGCTACCTGGATCATCTTTCTACAGAAATGTTCAGGACATGTCACCACCCCCCCCTCAAAAATCTCCAGTGGTTTCCTATCCACCTCTGTATCAAAAACTCCTCACCACTGGCTGTAAAACAGTCCATCACCTTGCCCCTTCCTACCTCACCTCACTTTTCTTCTACAACCCAGCCCACATACTTCACTCTTCTAGTGCTAAACTTCTCACTGTGCCTTGATCTCACCTGTCTTGCTGCCGACCCTATGGCTCATGTCCTGCCTCTGGCCTGAAACTCCTTACCTCCTCATATCTGACAGACAATTACTCTCCTCCCCTTCAAAGCCTTATTGAAGGCTCATCTCCTCCAAGAGGCCTTCCCAGACTAATCCCCACTTTTCCTCATCTCCCACTCCCCTCTGCATCACCCTGAACTGCTCCCTTTGCTCTCCCCCTATTATCATTATTATTATTATGTTGGTATTTGTTAAGCGCTTACTATGTGCAGAGCACTGTTCTAAGCACTGGGGTAGACACAGGGGAATCAGGTTGTCCCATGTGGGGCTCACAGTCTTAATCCCCATTTTGCAGATGAGGTAACTGAGGCACAGAGAAGTTAAGTGACTTGCCCACAGTCACACAGCTGACAAGTGGCAGAGCCTGGATTCGAACCCATGACCTCTGACTTCAAAGCCCGTGCTTTTTCCACTGAGCCACGCTGCTTCTATACTTACTACTACTCCCCTACTCCCTGACCCACAGCACTTATGCTTATATCTGTAATTTATTTGTATTGATGTCTGTCTCCTGCCCTCCCCCCCCCACCCCAGACTGTGAGCTCGTTGTGGGCAGGGATTGTCACTGTTTATTGTTATATTGTACTTTTTCAAGTGCTTAGTACAGTGTTCTGCACAAAGTAAGTGCTTAATAAATACGATTGAATGAATGAATGAATGAATGAATGAATGAGAGAGGTAGTTCCACACCAGAGGCAGGATGTGGTCAAGGGGTCGGCGGCGAGAAAGATGAGAGCCATGTTAGAGGAACAAAGTGTGTGAGCTGGGTTATAGTAGGAAATCAGAGAGGTAAGGTAGGAGGGGGCAAGGTGATTGAGTACTTTAAAGTCAGTGACATGGAGTTTGTTTTATGCCAAGGTGGATGGGCAACGACTGGTGGCTCTTGAGGCGTGGAGAAACGTGGACTGAACAGTTCTGTAGAAAAATGATTTGGGCAGAAAAGTGCCCACGGAGAGACAGGAAGCAGGGAGGTCAGCAAGGACGCTAATGCAGCAATTAAGGTGGGATAGGATAAGTACTTGGATTAACAAGGTAGCAGTTTGGATGGAGAGGAAAGAGCAGATTTTAGCAATGTTATGAAAGTTAAACTCAACAGTATTTGGTGACAAATCAAATATGTGGCTTAAATAAGAGAGATGTCGAGGATATCGTTAAGACTACAGGCTTGAGAGACAGAGAAGATGGCGATGGGAAAGTCGGGGGAGGACAGGGTTTGGATGGGAAGGTAAATTTGAGATAATAATGTTGGTATTTGTTAAGCGCTTACTATGTGCCAAGCACTGTTCTAAACACTGGGGTAGATACAAGGTAATCAAGTTGTCCCACGTGGGGCTTACAGTCTTCATCCCCATTTTACAGATGAGATAACTGAAGCACAGAGAAGTAAAGTGACTTGCCCAAAGTGACACAGCTGATAAGTGGCAGAGCCGGGATTAGAACCCACAACCTCTGACTCCCAATCCCGTGCTCTTTCTGCTAAGCCATGCTACTTCTCTAAAGATAAAGAACTAGGGCAAAAAGACAGTCAAGGAGGGTGGTGGAGATACAAGACTGCAGAAAAGGAGAAAAATCAGGGCTGGAGATGTAACTTTGGGAATCATCTGCATAGATATGAAAGTTGAAGCCATGGGAGTGAATGCATTCTCTAAGGGAGTGGGTGTAGATGGAGAATAGTTGGGGACCCAGAACTGACTTTCGAGGGATTCCCACAGTTAAGGAGTGGGAGACAGAGGAGGAGCCCATGAAAAAGCCTGAGAATGAGCAGCCAGAGAGAGAGGAGAGCCAGGAGAGGATGGTGTCAATGAAGCCAAGATTGAAAAATGTTTCCAGGAGAAGGGGGTGGTCAACCATGTCAAAGGCATCTGAGAGGTCTAGGAGAATTAAAAATAGTTACATATGTATATATATATATATACCTATGGTGATCCTATGTTCTTAAAGATGACACTCCTGATGCTGTGGTCTCAGCCAGTCCTGGCAAGACCATGGTGTGGCCAACAGACCCTTCCATATAGTTTGCACACAAAGATGCTTGCTGCCTGTTAGAATCATTTCTTTCCTATATGCTTCTGTGTGGCAGGATTGACATTCCCAAGGTGAGGTCTTCCTGTGAACCATTTTGGAGTTTGGTGAGGCAGGCAATGTTTAGGGTAACTTTTCTAGCCCCTTCCCCAAGTCAGAGAGAGCAGTGCATTCCTACTTAGGGCTGCTCAAAAGCTTAGGGTATTATTGACCACTACTGATTATGAAGCCAGTATACTAGCTACCTACTTGTGTTGGGCTTTTGACTAGGGCATAGGGGATAGCCTACTAGTGGTTGGACATGTGCCAGTGATGGTTTTCACTGGGTCATCTACACTCTCTCACCTGGTCCCCATGACCTGCAGAAAGCAGAGGGGTAGTAAGGTAATCAATGATTACAGAGCTGAATATCTCTGTAAACCCTCTACAACAGGTACTGCAGGGCCCTTGTTCACTTCTGATGCCATTGTTTGACTGTGGCACTGACGTCAGCCATTTAAACCACTAGGGTCTGACTAAAGAGATGTTTACAGACTAGTAGGTAAACTTGTTTGTCTGAGGACAAAATTAGTCCTGTGGAAGTTTTGGAGGGTAATAGGTGCTAGGGAAGGATTAGAGTTAGGGAGCAATATAAAGACCTGAAAATCCTGAGGTCGTTCTTCAGGTACACCCCTTCTTCTCTTGCCCTCAACTTACAGTCATGTTACATGGTGGAGGGGGCATGCTCCAAATTAAACACCAGGCCATCTGTACTTCAACATATGGAAGGAAGCCCAGCATTCAACTGAGCTAGCAAGAGAATGTGTTGTGTTGGATGTAGGAGGGAGGGTATGTTGTTTCAGGGCTCTGGTGCCATTTATGCTCATTTCCCAATGCAGTATTTAGTATGAATTTTTATTTTTTTTCTTCCATTCCCTGTTTCCTTGGTTCTTGTAAACCAGAGCAAACTAGATTTCCTCAGACTACTTTATGAAACCCCTGGATCCCAACTTGCAAAGCTTTCATGACTTTTTTTAATCAGGAATTTTCACACAAAATTGAATACTTATACCTTTAGAATTTAGACAAAGGACTATATGAGCTAAATACATCCTGTACATAAACTACTAATTCAAGGCATTATAATAATAATAGTAATTATTATGGTATTTAAGTGCTTAACTGTACTGCACTGTATTAAGCACTGAGGTAGATACAAAGCAGATCGGGTTGGACGCAGTCCCTAATAATAATAATAATGTTGGTATTTGTTAAGCGCTTACTACGTGCAGAGCACTGTTCTAAGCGCTGGGGTAAACACAGGGGAATCAGGTTGTCCCACGTGGGGCTCACAGTCTTCATCCCCATTTTACAGATGAGGGAACTGAGGCACAGAGAAGTGAAGTGACTTGCCCACAGTCACACAGCTGACCAGTGGCAGAGCGGGGATTCGAACTCATGAGCCCTGACTCCAAAGCCCGTGCTCTTTCCACTGCGCCACACTGCTTCCCCTATCCCAAATGGGGCTCACAGTCGCAATCCCATTTTACAGTTGAGGTAACTGTGGCCCAGAGAAGTGAAGTGACTTGGCCAAGGTCACACAGCATATGAGTGGCAGAGCCAGGATTAGAACCCCTGACCTTCTGACTCCCAGGCCCATGTTCTATCCACTACGCTATGCTGCATCTTACGTCACCACCATGATCACCAATAGCAATATTTATTGGGCATCCACAAATCTGTCTGTGGAGAGAAAAGGAGATGCTGATGGAGCAGTTCACAAGCTGGATGTGATTGGTCCATGTTTTGCAGACATACAGAAGGTTGTACACTACAGCTGCTCTACTGCCTTCAGTTTAGTTTGACCCTGTTAACATAGGTAACCCGATTTGGGGGAACTCAATGAGGTTCTGAGAGCTAGGAGGTGGGGCAGGGTGAGGTTGAAAAGGCAGGAAAGCCAGAGATCCAGAAATTTATAGAGAAAGAAAAAAGATAGAAAAGAAGAGAGAGAAAACAAAGAGAGAATGAAAGGAGGAGGATTTGAGGGGGAAAAGTATTTATTAAGCACCCGAATGCAGAGCACTGTATTAGGCTCTTGAGAGAGTATAAAAATAGAAGAAATTATCCTTGTTCTTTAGGAGCTTATTATAATATAGTTTAGATAGACAAATAATTGTATTTGAGTGCATACTGGGTGCAGAGCACTGTACTAAGCGTTTGGGAGGATACACTACAATAGACTTGGATGACATGTACCCTGCTCACAATGAGTTTACAGGTAAATTCCAGGTAGGGGAAGTAATGAGCTATATAAAATATATGTATGTGTCATAGGGCCTGTGGCATTTTACTCTCCCCACCCTCTTCAAAGCCTTATTCACAGCATATCTCCTCCAAAAGCCTTATATGACTAAGCCTTCCTTTCCTTTTTTTCCACTCTCTTCTGTGTCACCCTATCTTACTTCCTTTGTTCACCACCCCCTTTCCCCCAGCACTTATGTACATAGCTATAATTTATTTATAATAATGTCTGTTCCCCCACCAGCCTCCAAAGTTGTAAGCTCTTTGTGGACAGGGAATGTGTCTGTTTATCATTGTATTGTATTATCCCAAGCACTTAGTTCAGTGCTCAATGAATATGAATACATTTATGTGTTTAAGGGGAACAAAAGGTCCACGATAGCAGGTGGGGGTAGATAAGGTGGGAAGATTACCCATTCTTTACTTTTTTCTGAATGCCATTTTGGGCATCCCTCTGGGGCAAATAGATCTACAAGGTGTTGATGCATTAATTGCTTTCCGCAAGGAGTTTTTGTTCTCAGACACATTATCATCAAATCTACAGTAATGTGGTAGACTAACAGACTGCTGCCCAGAGACTTAATGGTTGCCTTAGAGACCGGCTGAATCATTTCTACCATAGGTGTACCTATTAATCAGAAAATCAAAATATGAATGAATGTGTCTAGCTTTTGCTGTGAAATAGGAATTGCAGTTATAGCCTTATTTTTAATATGAGTAGTAACTGGGGGTTTTTTTTGTCACCGTATGGCTCACATTGAAAGTACCCCATTGTCTGGCGCATAGTAAGTGTGTAACTAATACCTTTTTTAAAAAAAAAAGCATACTTCCTTGAGCATGTCCTACAATGAGCCCAGGGGTATGCACAGTTTGACAGCCAAGATCCCAAGATGCTATAAGCTCCCTATTCCATCTGATGACCTACCCAACCTGAAAACTGTCTTAAGGGTATAGTGTGGGGAGAAGAAAACAAGGATGGAGAGGTTGGGAAAGTCACAAATTTCACCTCGCAATCAGTATACCATAGTGAAATCATGATTCTTAAAAGCAGTGTGGCCTAGTGGAAAGAGCTCGGTCTTGGAAATCAGAGGACTTGGGTTCTAATTTCTGCTCTGCCACTGCCTATGTGACCCTGGGCAAGTTATTTAACTTCTCTGGGCCTTAGTTTCCTTATCTGTAAAATGGAGACTCGATACCCCTTCTCCCTCCCACTTAGACTGAGAGCCCTATGAGGGACATGGATTAGCTTTTACCTATCCCAGTGCTTAGAACAGTACTTGACACATAACACTTAAATACTATTACTATTATTATTAGGGAGTGTGTCCAACCTGATTCTTTTATCTTTCCCAGCCCTTAGTAGAGTGCCAGTGCTTAAATACCATTATTATTTTTATTAGAATGGGTTCAGAGGCATCTTCCCTTTAGCAACCAACAGATTATTCCATAGCCCAGACACAGTGATCTTTTAAGGTAGGCATTAGATTTTCACAGTATTTAATTGGGACTAAAAAGGGAAATTCTTCTAAAATCAATCAGTAGCGTCTGCGGAAGATTGTACTAAGAAATTGAAAACTTCAATCAGGAAAAAAATATCTCTTTGTAGAGAAATACAAGTATCCAATTACTCTGCTCTGTGTTGCCAAACTTTGGGCTGGAGCAAATTAATCATATAGCCACAACCACTGTGAACAGAGAACTGTACTCTGTCCTGTACAGAATTAATAGATGATACAGTACTTGAAATCTAACTGGGTAGAAAAAACAGACACAGACGGTTACATGAAACCAAGAGACCCATAAAAAATATACAAACAAGTGATGGAAGGATAAAAATGTAGAACCGATTATAGTTTTACAGAGATAAGCATGGTTGCTAAGTGGTGTGCTAGTGGGGCTGGATTGACTGGGCCTAGGTGCAGATAAACTGGCACTTGAGCTCAAAACTTCCTTTCCCTCAGAGAGAAGCTTAAAAAAAAATCATCAGGCAATGCGGCAACATTCCTCTTCTACATCTTGGTTTTTGGGTTTTTGTTTTTGTTTAACATGATGGGTTTTACAGTATAGGTTTTTAAATGGCTCTGCTAAATGTTTAGAATATTAAGTATTTTTCTTTTAAAGGTTTACCGGGTCTATATTTTTATTACTGTAGGTAAGTTTCTTCAGGTTATCATTACTTACTGCATTTGCAAACTAGTTAATGCAAAATCTTGTACTGATCAGTAAGGAGTCATGAAAAATATAGCATTTGTCATAGATTTATTGATACTGTTACAGATATCAATTTGTCCTTATTATCCAAACTCAAAAGCATTAATTCTTTTTTTTTTTTTTTTGGTAGGATTTCATCGTCACAGTGGTATTTTCCTTCCTATGGTTGGTGGGTTCATCGGCTTGGGCCAAGGGGCTGTCTGATGTAAAAGTTGCTACTGATCCGAAGGAGGTGTTACTGTTGATGTCAGCCTGTAAACAGCAGTCTAACAAGTGCATGGCCATTCACGGACCCATGATGTCAAGCTTAAATACTTCCGTTGTAAGTATGTTCAGTTTTTTGGATGACTCGGAACTCTTTGTTTATCTGGGTTCTGGTGAGACTCTCCCACATCACCCACATTACAGAAGTACTGCCTTAGAAAACAGGCTAATCACAAAGTTGACTTAACCCTGGCCCTTTTTATAGGATCAGATGTAGGCCTGTGCTTGTTGACAGGATGATAATTTTATGTCTTCAACTGCACTGTCCTTAGTAAGGACATAGCAGGTCTTAGTCCCATTGACATTCTCACCCAGAAGTGGATCTGAAACTTGTACCCTCAGGCTCAAGCCTGGCAGAAGTGGAAAGGAACATTTTAAAGCACAGAAATTGCCTCTAGACAAAACACTGCTTAATAATAATGTTGGTATTTGTTAAGCGCTTACTATGTGCCGAGCACTGTTCTAAGCGCTGGGGTAGACACGGGGAATCAGGTTGTCCCACGTGGGGCTCACAGTCTTAATCCCCATTTTACAGATGAGGGAACTGAGGCACCGAGAAGTTAAGTGACTTGCCCAAAGTCACACAGCTGACAAGTGGCCGAGCCGGGATTTGAACCCATGACCTCTGACTCCAAAGCCCATGCTCTTTCCACTGAGCCACGCTGCTCACCAAATGTATTTAGAACACATCTGATTATTGCAGAGAGAACAGTTCTCAGAGTTTGACGTGCCACCTGGAAGGGTTTACAGGGAATGTGTAGTATATTGAAAATGATTACAATTAGTAATAGGATTCTTTCCTATCTAAAAAGGTCCAGAAAGTGTCGTGTCAAGTGAAGTAAGGCCAGAGGCTCAAGAAAGGATGGTGAGGCTTTGTCAAGACACCCCAGTAATGTTGAGTTTTGCAGGAGCTGAGCATTCAACCCACATATGCACCAAATGTCACCAAATCCTGTTGGTTCTACCTTCATAACATCTCTAGAATCTGCCACTACGCTAATCCAACCATTTATCCTATCCTGCCTTGTCTGCTTCACAGCCTCCTCACTGACCTCCCCGCCTCCTGTCTCTTCCCACTCCAGTCCTTACTTCACTCTGCTGGCTGGATCATTTTTCTGAAAAACCACCCAGAATAGGAAAACACATTTTGAAGTTGACAGGAACACTACATCTGTGTTTCATTTTACGAGTTTAAAGACCTTATGTTATTCCAAAGAAAGAAGCTGGGTCTGGTTGAAAACAAGCTATAACAACACAAAAAGAAAGCCATTCTCAAGGAATAAAAAGTGCCACAGTATTTGCTGAAGGAACAACATTCTCTAAAAGCCCCTAAAAATAATAATCTTTGCTTCAAGGTTAACTTACGTTACTACAGCTCTGTGGAATTCAATCTGTGAAAGCATTTGAGAAAAAAGTTGCAAAACTGTTCCCAATGATTTGACAGCAAATGCTGTCTGTGAGATTGTAACCATGGAAATAAATTTTATATTGGAGATTCACCAGGATTTTCATTTATCATAGGCCACACCTGTAGACAAGATCAGAGAGATATGCATATATATTTATATGTATAATGTACACATATGATATATATATATATATACACATATATTCTTGCTAATTGAATCCTCCAATGTTCAGGTAGAGGAGTGCTATTGCAGCTGAAGTCAAGACTTGAAATACAAGAGAGATGAAACACGATGTTTCTATCTCAAGAGAAATCATTAAGGATATTCTGAGTTTTCTTTTTCAATTCCTAACAAACAAGCTCAACTAAGTCATGAGAGCCCATTACTTTCATTTCTAAAGTCTCATAGAAACCAGAATCAAACATAGGAACATCCTGGAATAGAGAACTCTTAATTGAGTGGCTATAACTACATGAGGCCAGGTGGATGTTTTGAAAGGAATTCACCCATGCAAAATATATTTTGATCCAGGTAGGCTTAGTAGGAAACAAAATCTAACCTTCCAGACAACATTAATATTTTTGGAGTCATATATTACTATCCCAATGCTCTTTACATAGAAACTCAAATATTGATGATGATGAATCATTCAATCCATGATATTCACTGGGGCCTACTGTTTGCAAAGCACTGCATTAAGCACTTGGGAGAGTAAAATAGAAGTAAAAGACCCTTTTGCTACCTTCAGGGAGCTCATTATCCAATAGGGCAAACAAGGAAACATAAATATGATTTACCAGCCCCACCTCCAAGTCTGTCTGGGCATCCCTGGCATCAGCATGCCCAGTGGCCTTTTCTATCTCTCAGCCTCACTCCTCCATGATCTGTCTCCTTAATCTGCCAGTGCCATAAGCAGTCTCAGCTGTCCAAACAGTCTAGCAATGGAGTTGGGGAGTCGGTGACCATGTCCTGGCAGTCTCTATTGAGGGAGCGCTGCTGTGGCTCTCCTCCTCCTGGCATATGGGGCAACTATAGCCCATCATACATATTGTATGAAGAAATGGGGGGATTGTACCCACTTGTGGCCAGTTTCTTCATCCTGCCTGTGGCTCTCATGTTGTTCACAGTCCCACAACTGCTAGTCATGGGGTTTCTTTTTTCCTTGGATCTTCCTTCTTCCTTTGCTGGGTCTCCCATCACAGTAGTTAAACTGTTAACAACTCGATCCTCAGCTTTAGATAAGCAAAACAGCTGCTTAGAGCTTTGGGAGGGACATGGAAAAGACCCCAGAGTACAGGGAGGGAATGCCAACATGCAAAGACAGAGAGAAGTGTATAAAGTGTCTTCTACTGCAGGGACAATTAAAATAAATACAAACATAAAGATAATACCATAAGAAACAGATGCTTATCTTAGTGGTGTCTATTATAGACAGAACCTAATTAAAATGAAGTAGAAATGCAATGAGATCCGTATTATGAGAAAAATACAATGCTTAAAAAATAAGCCTTCATACTGGAAAAAAGCAAGTAGGCAGGGAGACATTTTCTGTTACCTACTGATTATATGTGGTTATTGACTAGCATACCAATAATCACATCATTAGGAAAAATGTCCCCAGATGAAAAAAGGTGGTTGAGTTATTCTCTTAAAGACAAGGCATCAAGTAAAAATAAAACTGCCTCTCCCTCAAGCCCTAGGACTTCTCTTGTTCCCATGTGTGCTCCAGCTGCTGAGGAGATCAACAAAGTTATCTAAATGTCAAATCCTTACAAATCCCTACCAGATGAGAGCAAAAGGCACTTTTCTAATTCAAAAGAGCCTGGGCAAGAGGCTTAACTTTAAATTTAATACACTAGCTTTAACTGCCCTATTCTAAGTTATCTTTGGATATAGAATCTCAGTGCAACAAAATTGTTGTATTTTGATGTAGAGTGAACATAACAAAAGTTTTACACTTTGCAGAATTTCTTTCCAAAGGAAGAAAGAAATGATTGGAAGAAACATGAAGCTCCAGCAGCTAGAGTTCCCCTCTGCCTCCCAACAGGCCACAGAACCAGAACCTTGACCAACTTGGCCTACATTGATCCCAACATGTGCCCAACCCAGCCTAAGTGTGGCTCTGGGTACTGGTATTTAAGTAACCCACCAAAGTAGCCTCAGTGCTCACTTCCTATACCTGATGCTCCTCATATGCATTTTACCCCAGGAGAGCTATAATACCACTGGCCCACAAGGCAATCCTACGTGGGTAATATATCTTAAGGTTCCACCTGACTAAAATCCCCAAATCAGAGAAAGCCAAAGAGGGGGGTGGGGTAGGCGGGTACAAGGGTTCCAAAATAGCCAGGTCTGCCTTTGTATTGACTTGATCCATTCCTGTAAACTCAGCTACCTTTGCAGGACTCAGCTGCTAGCACCTCTGGGCAACAGCTGTCAACCAGACAGCTGCCTAGGCCAATTAGGAGTCACTCTCAAGGGTGTAATTTTATACCAGAATGAACTTGTCTCTACAGCAATCTATCACTTTTCAGCCCTTCCAAGCTGAATTGATATTTAAAGTACTACTAGCAAATCTCCCTATCATTAGCTAGATAAGCCGGACATCATTAGGATCATTAAAACAAATATGGATTCCACAAAGCACTTTCAAACTGGCATTTGGCCCAACTCAACTTAGCAAGGAATAATTCATTCGCAAGATAATAAACACATTGGCCAGGTCCCAAGGAAAGGAGAAATTTGTTGGTTTCTTGGTACTTGGTACTTGGTTTCTTAAAAAAAAACCAAGCCTGCTCCTGCCAACCATCAAACATTGGTCCAGAGGCTTTTAATTCCAGTCTCTGTGCCCAATATTATTGAGTAATATTACCCACCTACCTCTATTCCCATCTCACAGTCAAGGACAGATCCTGCAGTTGACAGTTTAGAACTTTTTGTGTAGGGATTTAAAATGCATAAAAGAGCATAGATTTAGACTAACACAAATGATTTGGGACAAGCTAATATTTGTTTTCTTCAGGTTTTTCCTTTTTGTGGCATGATTTTTACTTAAATTCATTAAATTAGTTCTCAAGCAGATAACTACTATGAGATTCTAAAAAAGTTTAAAGATAAGAAGAAATCAAAGAGGTAAGTCATTTCCTTCCTGGGTATCGATACTCAACTCTTAACTTCTGTGTGCTCCAGTTGACTTTCACCCCAAGGGATCCCACTCCCTTCCAGTTTGAACTTGATGGGATCAAAGAGGCAAGAGAAAAAAAAAACAACCCCAAAACTCTCCATGCACTGCAGGCAGCAAATCTGCAAAGTAGCAGCATACCCTAGTGGATAGAGCATGGGCCTGGGAGTCAGAAGGACCTGGGTTCTAATCCCAACTCAGCCACATGTCCACTGTGTGTCCTTGGGTGAGTCAATTTCTCTGTGCCTCAGTTACCTCATCCCTAAAATGGGGATTAAGACTATGAGCCTTATGTGGGACAGGGACTGTGTCCAAACTGATAAACTTGTGTCTACCCCAGCACAGTGCCTGGCACATAGTAAGCACTTTAATACCAAAACAAACCACACAAAAAGAGTGAGATCCAAGCTATTCAGTGATAGGTAACCATAGGTGAATTTCACTGTCAGTGGCATCTTCTTTGAATGTGAAAGAAACCTCTAAAGATGTGCCATGTATGCTAGGATGATTTCCCTACAAATACCTTCGTGGCTCAGTGGAAAGAGCATGGGCTTTGGAGTCAGAGGTCATGGGTTCGAATCCCGGCTCAGCCACTCGTCAGCTGTGTGACTTTGGGCAAGTCACTTAACTTCTCGGTGCCTCAGTTACCTCATCTGTAAAATGGGGATTAAGACTGTGAGCCCCACGTGGGACAACTGGATTCCCCTGTGTCTACCCCAGTGCTTAGAACAGTGCTCGGCACATAGTAAGCGCTTAACAAATACCAACATTATTATTATTACCTTCCTTAGAGGATGAAAAATGTAGAAGCCATTGGTTGCAGGCATTTTCCAGGTCTGTATTTAGAAGAGAAAGAGTTATCTTTCCAAAGTGGAGAGAATTTACAATACAATTAGTTCTGATTTTTTTTAATTTTTGGCTTATAACAACAGAGAAAGAAAGTAATGCCCCAAAATAGGGTATTAATGTTCCATGAGGTAAGTCCATTAGGAGGTATGAATAGATTGAAATTCAAATTGATGACCTATGAAAGAAGAGCTAAATTGATAAGGGAAGGTTTTCTAGTAATGGTGGGTTGTTGGATTATAAAGTCCTTGAACACTGAATCCCCCAAACTCACTGTGCAAATCAAGATCATTGATGTAGACCTTTGGAGATTGATAATCCATTTTTTCTGGATTAAAATAAATGAAGCTCAGCATTCTGGTTTCACAAGTATTAAACTTTACCTTCTCAGCCTGTGTGCTGGTCTTTCCAATTTAGCCCTCAAAAGGGACCATAAAGTTCATCTGGAGTTATTCTGATTCTTCATGACCTGAAACTTCCCATACATTATTAGTTATTTTACCAAAACAAGAGAAAAGAGGAGGGTTAAAGGATGACAACAATAGGGAAAGACAGATAAAGAAATCAAGGGACAGAAAAAGGCCAGAATGATAAGTGGAAGTGAGAGGTCCATAGAGAGGATATGAAGATCAAGAGGAGAGGAAATAACTGGAGAATTAATAGATAGTTAAAAGGAGAGAGGAAGAAACAAAGATTTGCCAGCCCAAGAATGGAGGGCCCTGGGAGTGAGGAGAAGAGTTGCAGGGAGATCATTTCAGGAAGAGAGAAAAAAAATGTAAAGGGCCAGTGAGAGAGAAAAATAAAAAACCTTATTTCTGCTAGTTGAATTAGGTGGTACAGGGGTCAATAAAATGCCTAACAAAAATACAGTGAAAATAATAGGACATCCTTTTATGTAGAAATGTATTTTTCTGCAGGACATAGACTCCCAAATAATTTTTCTTTCTATATTACTTAGTTTATTTTCTGTGTAATAGACCATGCGAGTGTTTTTTTGGAAATGTATTGACCCACTGCTTTGATTTTCCTTTAGGTCTTTGGATTCTTGAATTTTATTCTCTGGGCAGGGAATATTTGGTTTGTTTTTAAGGAGACCGGCTGGCATTCTTCGAGCCAGAGGCACCTTCCGGAACCCATGGAGAAGCAATCGAGCAGCTATTGCCATGGTGGCTATAATCGAGAAAGTTATGAGCCAAGTGGTGGGTACAACCAACAAGCCACCTTGGGTCAACCTGGGGATGATATGGGCCAACAACAGAGTGGCCCAGTTTCATTTGCCAATCAGATTTAACATGTGTATTATCATGTTAGCAGTTTCACTGCACTAAATTTCAATGACCTGAAATTTTAAAAAAGCTTAAAGTAATCATCAACACACAGAGTTCTTAAACCTGAAAAAAAAAATGAAAGATCTACATGCTCATTAAAGAAGGGAAAGCTCTGTGATGTGCTAAGTCACTCTTTGTGACTAGGTGGCTTATTGGAGTGTGTGTCTTGTATGTACAGAATATGGTAGTTTTGTACTGTATTAAGATAGTTGAAGTCTTTTGTAGCCTAAATTCTCTAGTATGTAATTTGTCTAACAAAGCATAAATATTGTTAAGGTTTCTTCTGCTTACTGGTGGGAAAAAGTTTCACTATGAATTCTGAAGACTATTTGGTGTATCACAGTGCATGCAATAGCCCTAAGTTTTCCTCAGTGCTTGTTTGTGAGCCCTCTTGAATGTTTTCTTTAAGAGTTTTTTGTGTTTCTTTTTGATTAATTACTTTTCTTGTGATTTAATGCATGCAAAATATTTTCACAACACCCAAAGTTTGGACTGTGTTAATGGAAATTTTCCAGTTTGCACCCCTACTTTGTAAGCTTCTTTTGTACATTTTGAAGAGTTGGGCTCTATGGCTTTTCTCAAGTTCTGAATGCTCTGTGATGAAAATGTTTCTCCTATTAAGGGACAGTCAATAGTTTGTACTGTAACTGATCAATGTTATTCAATTTGAGTTAGTATTCATGCGATAGTCAATTTCTATTGGTGTCTTGTGAATCTTTTCATGTGAGCTGTGAACTATAAGGACCAAGTAACTGTGTTATGTTTACAGTGGTATGTATTTAAATAGGATAATGGAGGTGCAGATATCAGTAATTAAAATTAGACAAGAATAGAAAGTTAAATGCAGAATACATATTTGCCACATATCATCAGATAAACTTTCCAAATTTGTAATAATATAATGTGCCTATCTATCACACTGTAGAAAACTGTCAGCTCAATTCAGATATTATTAATTCTGTTTTTGGTGCTACAGCTAAATTAAAAGGCAGCTGCCAGAAAATGGAGTCATTCCACTTGGCAAAGAGAACTAGGTCTCATAAAATATTCCTTAGACTGCATACACTATAAAGAAATAACATCTTTATTGCATTTCAAGCCCAAAGCAAAGCATTGCGGTCAAAACTGAGCATCTGCATTTCTAAATAAGTGTATCAATATCTCCTATTACTGTATGATTTATATGTTTGGAAACATTTAGTATAAAACAGCCTAGACTCTTACACGATTGTTGTAATCAATTTCCAGTTACTCAGTGGATCAATCTATATTGTGATATCTATTTGTTCCTAATAAAGTTATTGCATACACTATGTGATTGAATATATGGTGAAATAATCCAAAAATGTATCCCTTTCACAAAAAATGGATGAATGAAAAAATCTGTTTCTTTCAAGGACTGGATTCTGTCGTAACTTTATTCCCAAGTAAAATTATGGTATTTGTTAAGTGCTCACTATGTGCCAAACACTGTTCTAAGTTAATCAGGTTGGACACAGTCCCTTTCCCACGTGGGCCTCACACTTTTAATTCCCATTTTACAGATGAGGTAACTGAGGCCCAGAGAAGTTAAATAACTTGCCCAAGGTCACACAGCAGACATGTGGCGGAGCTGGGATTAGAACCCAGGTCCTACTGACTCCGAGGCCTGTGCTCTAGCCACTAATCCACTCAAGAGCTGAAGAGTAGCATAGAACAGAATATTTTCACATAATTCAGCCTAAAATTGAGGATTTTTTTTTCCTTTTATTTGCTAATATAGTTTCTGAAAGAGCTAATGTAAAGACTAGCCAAATATTAAAAAGTAGTTGGGAGCTCTATGGATTTTGTTTATTTCATTCATTTGTATTTGGTGATTGCTGCCTATGTGCAGGAGCTTTGCACATGATCCTTGCTCTTGAGGCACTTCAGGAGGTGCATTCATTCATTCAATCGTATTTATTGAGCACTTACAATGTGCAGAGCACTCTGCTAAGCACTTGGAATGTAAAATTCAGCAACAGATAGAGACAATCCCTGCCCAACAACAGGCTCACAACACATCAGCATAATTTTGCTAAATGCATCCCTAGTGGTCCCAGTGAATGAACATCAACTCCCCCCTCTCCCCACACCCCACCACCACCACCATTACGTGTTTACTTAAGAAGCAGTGTGGTCTAGTGGATAGAGCACAGGCCTGGGAGTCAGAAGGACTTGGTTCTAATCCCAGATCTGCTATTTGTCTGCTGTGTGATCTTGAGCAAGTCACTTCACTTCTCTGTGCCTCTCAGTTGTAAAATGGGAATTGAGACTGTGAACCCTATGTGGGGCATGGATCCAGCCTGATCTACCCAGCACTTAGTACAGTGCTTGGCACACAGTAAGCCCTTAATGAATACCATAAAAAATGTTTGAAACAAATACAACCAAGTTAAGAAGACTCTCCTGCTTAAGTGCCATATTCTTCTTAGCCCAGAGACCTCCACATATACTACATTTATCAACCTTTCCCACCCCATAGCCCCTTATACACAAGAGAAATGAACCTACTTTCCTGGCCTGATTTACAACTTTGCTGCAGGTTCTGCCAAACCAAGCCAAACTGCAGCTATTACAGGTTTCTCCAACAGATCAGCAGCAGCTGGTGTACCCCCAACCTTTTCTAAACATAGTTGGCCACAGAGCCATTCTTCCCTCAGGACAGAGTGGTGTGGGCTGGGGACAGAGGACTTGGAGGGAAAAGGATAAAAAGTGAAGGGGGGAGAGGGAAGAGGGGTACCAAGGAACAGTCCTGGACATGGATTACCTGGGTTCTTAGGGGCACCAAGGGCAGCTATTTTGCATTCAACACAGTACCAGAAGAACTTACCCACTCCCACATCCTTCTTCAATGATCCTACCTGTGTGACAGATAAACTAAGGTATACAGATCTTTATCCCAGCCTTATATTTAATTCAGTGGAAAGGTGGTGGCAGCTAATCATATTTGTCACAATTCAGAATGGTTGACTTTAAGAAGTTTAAGAGGAACTGGAAGAGACAAGGCCAAGGGGTTGTGGTTCCTGTTTTTCCTTGTCCAAGGATTATCACTCAGTGGTACTGAGTGCTTACTGTGTGCAGAGCACCGTACTAAGCACTAGTGTATGTGCATTTGACAGCTGATATCTGGAGGTGGGTCACCCTCGTCCATTTTAGCAGTAGAGAGGTGGCAAGAATGATGGGGCGGCATTATCCGAAATGCTGTCCTATCAGAGAAGCAGTGTGGCCTAGTGCAGAGAGTTCAGGCCTGAGAATCAGAGGATCTGGGTTCTAATCCCCGCTCTGCTACTTGTCTGCTCTGGGACTGTGGCCAAGCCCCTTAACTTCCCTGTGACTCCGTTTCCTCATCTGTAAAATGGGAATTAAATCCTGTTCCCACTACTTTGACTGGGAACCCTATGTGAGACAGGGACTGTGTTGAACCTTTTCTTGTACCTACTCCAGTGCTTGGCATAATAGTAAGCACATAACACATACCATAAATAAGTGGATAAGTGGTATGTGCCTCCCATATATTGTTGCCTCTAGGGAACCCACCCTCTAAACACCTGAGGTGCAAAACACTGGGCTTGTTCTGCATGGAAATGTGCCCAATGTAGAAATTCCTACAGAAAAAATCAGTTTAGATTACCTGGTAATAACCTGCGGAGACTTTGAACAAAGAAACACTGACCTCCAAGCTGTGGCCCAATGTTTCCTGCTTTTCCTTAGACTGGAAAGTTTTCTATCCACAATCGAAACTGGAATGGAATCTCTGCATTTGGAATCACCTTTCCTCAAGACTGAAGTTTCACTAGTTGACTTGGGGAATTTCAGATTTTCCTGATGTCTAAGCCCTCTTCATTGCCCAAAGTACAACTTTGCTTTGCCCAAAGTTGCTTTGCCCAAAGTACAACTGTGTGTGCATATTGCACCGTAAGCTCACCAAGTGGAAATGTTCTCTGTAATACAGCAGTACTCTGATGAATCACACCTATTCCTTCTGAAAATATGAAAAAACAAAAAACATGTCCAAGTCAATTTCATTCAACTAAGCAATTACTATTAGTTCTTAAGGGCAGGGTAATTTCCCTCTGAGTTATTAATAATCCTGAAAATGTTAGACTAATAAGGAAAAGGAGCTTGTGTCTTCCTTTTTCCATATATTGATTTGTTTAGAAGCATTCCTAATTTTCCAGAAAATCTTGTGTTTCTATAGCAAGTATTTTAACCTGGCTATTTCCTTTAAATCTCAGATAGTTCCCACTAATGCAACTAAATGATTTCTAATTTGTATTTTCCAGAAATCAGAATAATTAGTTCAGATAAGCTCTAAATGTTTATTAGTTTTTAAAATATCTGTCTCATGTACCATTCTAGCATGATGTCATTGGAAAAACAGGAATTCATACAAAATATCAACTGCATTCTTATTCTCTCGTTCCTCTATCACAAATATTTTCTTCTCTTTTTTCTCTGATGTAGCTTATTTGAAAGTTTTTCTGGTCCTTTCTGCCAGCTAACTCTAGTCTGATTGATTAAAAATATCTTATTTCTGTAAATGATATATTTACTTAAATATATTCCCTGCCATTACTGACCTTCTCAAAACCATTTTTATCTTTGCCTCTGCACAATCCCATAGCTTTTCTATTACCTTGTGCTTAGAACAGTGCTTGGCACATAGTAAACGCTTAACAAATACCATCATTATTATTATTATTGTTCTATTAGAAATTAACCATTAGTGATAATGTATGTTTCCATAGCTCATATATAGCAGTGCCCCAGCATTACCTTTTGCATTTGTAAAGTCTTCTATATGCCTAGCCAAAGATTTCCTCCAGCTATTACCCCATCTCCCCCCCTTCACCCACCCACCCCATCTCTTCTTTTCCAAACCCCTCACGTTGTTTACACCTGCTACCTTCATTCACTTCCTCTCTTTCACCTCTTCTTTACCTCTAACCTGGCTTCCACCCGCTCCTCTCCACAGAAACTGCCCTAAGGTCACCAGTGACTTTTGCCCCCACAAATCTAATTGCTTCTACTCCATCCAAATCCACCTAGCTGCCTTTGATGCTGTGGAACTCCCCCTTCTCCTGGAAACATTATCTAACCTTGACTGACACTGTCCTCTTCTGGTTGTCCTCCTATCACTCTGGCCACTCCTTCTTGGTCTTTTTTTGTCGATTTTTCCTCTGCCTCCCACCCCCTAACTGTGGGAGTCCCTCAAGGTTCAATTCTAAGACTCCTTCTATTCTCCACTATTCCCACTCCCTTGGAGAATCAATAAATGAATCAGTGGCATTTACTGAGTGCTATGTGCAGAGCACTATACTAAGCACTTGGGAGAGTACTGTCTCTATTGCTGTATTGTACTTTCCAAGCACTTAGTACAGCGGTCTGCACACAGTAAGCGCTCAATAAATACAATTGAATGAATGAATGAATGAGAATACACTACAACACCCAGTGCTGAAAGAGACCTCAAGAAGTCTTCTAGTTCAGTTGCCTGCCATGGGGGTGGCCAGGGGGAACCCACGTCATTCAAGCAGAGGTTATCTACTCATTTTGGGGAAAAAAAATCTCCACAGACAGCACCTAATGCACAACCTTCTCCAGTAACTGGTTTCCAATATTCTTGAGTATTGACCCTACATTTATTCTTTAATGAGAACTGATGTACACATCAGCACATCATGTAATGTAGTACATTATTGCACTGTAAAGATATTCCTTATCCTAAAGAGATTTCCTTTACTCAATTTTTAGAGGATGGAAATTAAAGGGATGATGTGTTGTTAAATGATATCCATGTGGGCCTCTAGAATGCAGAAGATATTAATCTGGAAATTTATTAGAACCTAAGGATATAAGAAATGAACATCTGAATCATATATTATTGGCCCATCCAACCCATTATTTGATTTCTAAAAGAGGCCCCTAAAAGAGGCTTAGAGGAACACTGTGAGATTGACCATCCTTCATCACCACACATTTAGGTGTCTGGGAACATACAGCAGAAGTAAAAAGGCAGGGCTTTTGCCTTAGACTTGTAAGCTTGTTATGGGCAAGGAAAGTGTCTGCTAATTCATTGCATTGCACTCTTTCAAGCTCTTAGTTCAGTGCTCTGCACATAGTAATCGCTCTTACTATACCACTGATTGATTGATTGGAGAATCTTATAATCGAGTGGGGAATGATGGAATCTCCCACTGGGAGTCACAGACACCTTGGTGCTGAGACTTCAGAGACCTGTGTCAAGAAATTGATTATGGCCATAGTGATTTGCACAGTGTCATTCTCACTTTGTCATTGCTGTCAACCACATTTCCACTGGGGCATGGAGCTTAATGTGTGTAGGTAGGTAGGGGTGGAGTACACGCACTACATTGAAAAGTACACACAGAGGTTTCTCATATGCAGGACCACTTATAATGAAGCAGACACAGCATAGTGCCGTGGTCTGAAAGTGGGTTGCCTTGGCAGCCACTGTAGTCTTTACTGCTCCATCAGCCAACTATTTTTCAGGACTCTTACTTGAGTCTGGCCACCTCACAGAATGTCCTAGGTGGTTCTTTGGTCAGAATCACTGAAAGCAGAGCCCCAGCAGGCAGAACTGGGACTAGAACCCAGGTCACCTGATTCCTAGAGCAGTGCTCTTGCCACTGGACCAACAGCAGATGAGACAAACAGACCCAAATTGCAAACCTCCAATAGGAAAAGAGAAAGAGCATAGCTACATACAACTATATGAATGAGTGCTAAGGAAGGTGTTGGGATAACATGAAGATGGGCGAATGCCTACTGGAAGTGGTTAATTTTTGGAGGCTTTGAAAGGAGGCAAATATGGCTTGACATATTTGAAGTGGGAGGAGGTCTTATGCAGGGAGAAAGGTGTAAGCAATGGAACATCACAACCGAGGTAAATCTAGAAGAATAGCTTGGCAGGACCCAAGGGTCTGAGCTGGGATGCAGCATGAGAAGAGGGCACATGGATGGAATAATAAAAATGATGGTGGTTAAGAACTTGCTGAGTGTCAAATACCATACTAAGCTCCGGGCTGGATTCAAGATAATCTTGAGACACAGTCTCTGACACACAGGAATCATATTCTAAGGGGCAGGGAGACTAGCTATTTAATCTCCATTTTACAGATGAGGAAACTAAGGCACAGAGAAGTTAAGTGAAGAAACTGAGACAGAGAAGTTAAGTGACTTGCCCAAGGTCCCACAGCATAGATTTGGTAAAGTCAGGACTAGAACCCAGGTCTCCTGATTCCCAGGCCTGACTCTTGCTACTAGGCCACACTGCTTCAGAGCCAGTTGGAGAAAGCCTTAAATCCAATGGTTAGGAATGTTTAATGAGGAGGGAAATGGTTAGCCATTGGAGGCTTGTAAAGAGGAGAATGGTGTGTTCTGAATGGCATTTTAATTTGATGATCTGAGTAGCTGCTTATAGGATACACTGAAGAGGCTTGATTGAGGTAGGGATTATGACATGAACAGGACAAATAGCTCCCAGAATCATTTTAGGGGCACTCGGACCCTGGTTAGCCTCCATTAGGTCCTAAAGCCTTCCTGATCTTCCCTTCTGGTTTGGGAACCTTCTGCAAAGCATATCCTAAGTTTCTGCACCCCACTCATTGCCACTACTCCTCACCTGAAGTCCAGGGGGTCATCCAGGATTAGTTTACATGAAGCTTCTTCTAAGTGAAAATTGATCACAGGCAAAAAGGGCCTTGTGAAACAACAGCAGTAATTAAGAGAGGAGGATGAAGAACCAGCAAAGAATCCTGAGAGGGGGCAGAGAGGAAGGGGAAGATCCACAAAATGTTGTGGAGGAGAAACAGACAGGATTTAGTTATAGACTGAATGAGAGTCAAAAGAGAGAAGCAGCAAGGATAATTCCAAGGTGGCAGTCTTCAGAGGCAGGGAGGATGGTTGGGTTTTCAACTGTGATGGCAACATTAGGGGGCGGTGAGGATTTAGGAGAGAAGGGGAATTCAGTTTTAGATGTATTGAGTTTAAGGTGCCAGTTTTAGGGGCATCAGTTTGAACCAAGCAGCTGGGTGAAGGGGATGCCAGCAGCAGGCTGTACCAAATAGCTGGGAGAGAGGGGGCAGGCATCAGGTTGGACCATTGCATTGCACTGCTTACTGTTTTATTGTACTCTCCCAAAAGCTTAGTATAGAGCTCTGCACACAGTAAGCGCTCAATAAACATGATTCAGTGATGAAGCAGTGGGGAGAGAGGTGGTGGGCATCAGGTTAGAGCCCAGGAGAATGAGGATGGCTGTGAGCCAAGTGGCAGGGAAAGGGGGGGAGAGCATCAGACTGGAAGAAGCAGCCAAGAGGGAGGGGATGGGTGTCAGGCTGGACCAATCAACAGGGAGCTAGTGGGAGACAGACCTCAGGTTGGACCAAGTGGAAGAGAAGGGGGGGCAGGGGTCAGGCTAGAACAAGGGGAAGGGAGAGTCAGGTGGGTGGCAGACTGGACCAAGCAGTAGGGGAAAGGGAGCCAGGAGGTGGGCTGCATCCAACAGCCATGAGAGGGAAAAGGGTGTCAGGCTGGACTAAGCAGCAGGGAGAATGAGGCAGAGGCCAAGCTGTGGAGAGATGGAGGGCAAGCATCAGGCTGGACCAAGCAACAGGGAGAGGGTGGGCAGGTGTAAGGTCAGATGTAGAGACAAGGAGAAGGGTGGCAGGCGTCAGGGCATACCATGCAACAGGGAGGGGGTCAGGCGTGAGGACATCTAAGGGGCAGAAAAAGGTTGGGGGTAAGCCTGGAGCAAGCTGCAGGGAGAAGGAGGGCAGAATTCAGGCTGGACCAAGTTATGGGGAGAATGAGGCAGGCAACAGACTGGACCAAGCAGTGGGGAGAGGGGGCAGGCTGGACCAAGCAGCCAGTAGATAGGGGTGGACAGTAGGCCATGCCAAATATCAGGGAGAGGGAGGTGGATGGCAGACCGTACCAATTGGCATGGCACTGTACTAAGACTGCTAGCCCCATGTGGACCAGGGACTGAGTCCCACCTCATTGGCTTGCCTCTACTTCAGCACTTAGTACAGTGCCTGGAACATAATGAGCACTTAACAGATATCATAAAAAGAAAAAATCATCAGACTGGGCTATGTGATGGGGAGGAAGGGGTATCAGGCTGTAACAAACAGTGGGGAGAGGGAAGCAGGTGTCAGACTGGACTCAATGGCAGGGAGAGAGAGGGACAGGCATCAGGCTGGACCAAGTGCCCCCGGGGAGGGCTGGGGGCACTGAGGCTGGGCCAATCGGCAGGGAGATGGGGGAGTGGACCTCACTCAGGCTGGACCAAGTGGAGGAGGGGACTGCTGGTGTCAGCTGAACCCAGGGGTAGTACTGGGCAAGGGGCGTTGCCTGGACCAAGCAGTGGGGAGAGGGGGGATGGGCTTCAGGTTGGACCAAGTGGAAGAGGGGTGGCGGGAAAAGGAGGTTTGGATGTTTTATGGTATTTGTTAAATGCCTACTATGTGTCAAACATTGTTCTAAGCATCGGGGTAGATACAAGTTAGTTAGGTCGGACACAGTCCCTTTCCCACACAGGGCTCATTCTAACTCGGAGGGAGAAGAATTGTTCATAGTAGCTTACATTTGCAAATAAGCCCATTTTCCTTTATTGTTATTTCATTATCAATTTCACAGTTGAAAAAAACAACCCTGGATTTGACTGTTAAACTGTCTTCAGACAAGGACATCTACCAGGTCAGAGTGCAAACTGGACTCTTTCAGCATTTTACATTTTATTCATTTATGTGTTTCCATTGGCCTAGGGAAGAAAGGGCCCAGACAGTTTACAGTTATCTTGTTTAGGCAAACCACGGCATTTTTTTCTTAATGTGTTTCTGTATCTAGATAGCATATTCTCTTCCACCTAGAGATATTCATTGTCATGTCACAAATGAATGAGACAACTCATACAGTGACAGTAGCTGCTTCTGCTATTTGAAAGGGGCTTTACCATCTGTGTCACACACACATAGGAGATTTGATGCCATTGCTCAGAGAGGTCTCAAAAAGCATCTTTCATTGTCAATGGCTGTTAGGGTGCTGAGTGATGATCTCAAGAAACCTAAACTAGATGTGAAGTAGTTAGTAGAAGAATGACACAGATTTTGATAAATCCACAGCAAGTTTTGTTGAGGGCCATTCTTACAAGTTAGTCCAATAACCAAGCCTACATTTGTAACACCACACTGTTGTTAATGAAGTATTTTAATTTTGATTACTCTTACTGTATTTCTTCATACCTCCCATTTAGAAAGATTGACTCTAGTGAGAGTCATCTGAATGAGCTTCTAGTCTTCAACTTTTCTCCTGAGCAAGCCTAAGATTGCTTATTGCATTTTTCAGGAAGTCCATAACAAAACTATTCAGGATAAATGCTGCCTGATACATGAGGTCCGGGAAGGAAATAAACTATCTAATGCTTTCCTGGTCATCTCTGAAGAAGCTTAAATGTAATATGTGAGGCTTTTAATTTACAAAAACAGCAATCATCATTACTATTCAACAACTGTAATCATAATCATAGATAGCCATGTGGCCTAGTGGAAAGAGTACAGTGGTGGGAGTCAGAGGACCTGAATTATAATCCTGGCTCCACCACTTATCTGCTGTGTGATCTTGGGCAAGTTGCTTCATTTCTCTGTGCCTCAGTTTCCTCATCTGTAAAATGGGGATTAATTCCTACTACCTCCTAGTTAGACTGTGAGGCCCATGTGGGACAGGGACCGCTTCCAATATGACTACCTTGTACCTACTCCAGTGCTTGGCAAACATTAAGTGCTTAAATATCACAATTATTATTATATTCATTTCATTCCAGCAATATAAAAGACAGAACATTTGAGATCATCTCTGCTCACTGGGCTTAGAGGGTAAAAGAAGCCTTTCAATCCAATACAAAGTTGCCAACCTTTTTTTTTTCAAAATAAAGAATTTTAAGTAGCATTGTATTTACAATAGACAATGGGACCTAAGCAGCAGGAGGCCTGAATTCTAATTTCAGTTCTACTTCTGGTCTGCCTCCTCATCTGTAAAAAATGGGGATAAGATACCTGTTCTCCCTACCTCCTAGATTATGAACTCCACATGGGACAGAGTCCAAGACTGATCTCATAATTTTTGATCTCCCCCAGAACTAACCACAGTACTTGATGCATAATGGGCACATAATAAAAACCCTAACTCAAACTAAAAACTCAAGATTAAGCAAATTTTATGCCCAAAGCTATTAGTAATTAGAGACAAGCTTCTAATGATAACCTTCTCACTGTACTTCCATCTCCTCTATCTCGCCACTGACCTCTCGCCCACATCCTAACTCTGGCCTGGAATGTCCTCCCTCTTCATATCAGGCAGATAATTGCTCTCCCCCACTTCAAAGCCTTACTGAACCTTCCAGTCTTCAACTTCTATTTGAAAGGTGCTTTTCTATGTCAGCCTTCCCTCCTCTCCACCCACTCCCTTCTGCGCAGCTCTTACTTGCTCTTTCATGCATCCTCCCTCCCATCCCCACAGCATATATGTTTGTATACATAATTTCTCTATTTGTACTGATATCTGTCTCCCCCTCTAGACTGTGAGCTCATTGTAGGCAGGAATGTGTCTGTTGTTATATTATACTCTCCCATGTGCTTAGTACAGTGCTTTGCACACAGTAAATACTCCGTAAATACAGTTGAATGAGTGAGTGAATGAATGAATAAATAAAGTGCCCCATGCATTTCTTACTAGAGGTATTATCATAGAGCTTAGAAATGGAAAAATCCCATTCCATCTCTTACCCAGGACAGGGTGTTTTCCACCTTCATTTTTCCTCTTTAGCTTGCTCTTGTCCTGCACCAAGTGCCAAAGGCTGTGGACTATGTTTTCAGAATAGAAAGTTTAATTTTATAAATACAAATTTCTTCTGCAACCCAAGTCGGATCATGTCAACACAGATTAGCCATAATAGGAAAACTCTCATTGTTGTGCTACCTACACTGCTCAAATTAGGTATTCAATCATAAAATTGCTAGTTTTACCAAGTAGACTGCATTCTCCAGAAAGAGCACCTTAATTCTGCTTCATTTGGAGGGCTGTTTTAATGGAAATTTAGAGGTGTCCCAAAGAACATCTTCTTATAATGGTAGTAGCATAGCAAAATTGACTAGATTGGAAATTCTTAGTGCTAAGAACATCAGCCACATTCCTTTGAATTTACATTTCATTTGAATGATGATGATGATGGTGGTGTCTCCCATTGAAAAAAGTGGATGAGCCTTGGTTCAGTCCCAAAGACTTTGGGACAGAGATATGATCATTAGGCTAGTGGTTTGCATGGTGCTACTGGCACTCTTGTACCTTCATTCATTCATTCAATCATATTTATTGAGCACTTACTGTGTGCAGAGCACTGAACCAAGCACTTGGAAGGTACAATTCATCAATAGAGACAATCCCTGCCCATCTACCAGTGGTATTCCCCCACCTTGCACTAACAGGTAAGTGGGCAGGGGTTCAGCAGGGTGGAAAGTGCTTGCAGGAATTTTACTTCATAACCCATCCTGGCCAAAAGCACAGTGCTGCTGCTGTGCTGAGGCATCAAAGGTCAGCCAGCTGTCTCAATAGCTGCTTTGTTTTTTTGCTGCCTACATTGGCCAGTTATTTTCAGCATTCCACTGAGCCTGCCCCCACCTCTCCAACCCCCACGATGCCCTGAGTGCTTGGTGGATCAGACACCTTCATGACTAATGGCAGAGCCCCAGTAGATACTGCCCTACTGCTGATTGGTGGGGTGGATCAGATATGTGGGTCAAATTAATGCCAGGGTCTTTAGCTTAGCTTATTTTCCTTCAACCCTCCACCCCGACCATAGCAAGAGCAAGGTCCTGGCTCACTTCCAGTGTCCGGGCTGTGAGTAGCCCGGTGGGGGCTGCAAGCCTGGCATCCCTTGCATAGAGGCAAACAACAAAGTATTAGGTGACTCAATAGCCATAAAAATATGAGGAATAAAACAATATGTATTATCATTTGGTCTTTGCTTGGAGTCTGTCTGTACATCTGGCTGTGATCACAGGAAGCGATATGCCAAAGGGCACGAAGTTTAACAAGTTGTTTTATGCAAGGTGCAAAGTGCACTGTAACCAACTTTAGATGATGTCCGAATATTGAGCTATTTATATAAAATATTTCTACAAATCACAGATTAAATTTGAGGTTGCCTATCAACCTTCGAATGAAACAAAAACTTTCACTCTAGGCTTCAAAGCTCTCTATCACCTGGCCCCTGTCCCGTTGTCGACCCCTGGCCCACGTCCTACCACTGACCTGGAATGCCCTCCCTCCTCATATCGGTCAAACTAACTCTCTTCCCCTCTTCAAAATCCTACTGAGAACTCACCTTCTTCAGGAGGCCTTCCCAGACTAAACCCTTCCTTTCCCTCTGCCGCTCCTCCCCTCCCCATTCCCCCACTTCCTCCCTCTGCTCTTCCCCCTTCCCCTCCTCACAGCACTTGTGCATATTTGTATATATTATTTATTACTGTATTTATTTTATTCATGATATATATATCTGATTCTATTTATCTTGAAGATATTGATGCCTCACTATTTGTTTTGTTTTGTTGTCTGTCTCCCCCTTTTAGGCTGTGAGCCCGTTGTTGGGCAGGGATTATCTCTATCTGTTGCTGAATTGTACATTCCAAGTGCTTAGTACAGTGCTCTGCACGCAGTAAGCGCTCAATAAATACGATTGAATGAATGTGGGTAAGGTGGGTAGGAAGTTTTTTTAAATGGTATTTGTTAAGCACTTAGTATGTACCAGATACTGTACTAATCAATGGGGTAGACACAAGTTAATCAGGTTGGACATAGTCCCAGGCCCACAGTCTTAATCCCCATTTTACAGATGAGGGACCAAGGCCCAGAGAAGAAGTGACTTGCCCAAGGTAACACAGCAAACAAGTGGCAGTATGAGGATTAGAACCCAGGTCCTTCTGATTTCCAGGCCTGTCCCCTTATCCACTAGGCCATGCTGTTTCTCTGCAATTCCTTCTCAGCAGTTCGGTTGCTGCTCTGCAGATATGCATGCTGCTGGGGCTAAAGTGTCCCAAAGCCATGTTTTCTTTTTGTTTCCGTTTTCCCCCTTTCCACCTCTGGTAGTGCTCTGGGAACCCCCTCCCTGAAAGAGGTGAAAAAAATGCCCAGTTTAAGTCTTTCCTAATGAGACAAGCAGCTGGACACAGATTTGAGCCAGGTTTTTGTAAAAAAATAATGTGGAGATCAGAGGCTTGATCCCTTGGAAAAAGAATGAATAGCTCTTTAATGCAGATCTGTGAATAGTTACACAATTCTAATAATAGTGGTATGAAGTGCCTATATGTGCCAAGCACAGGGGAAGGAACAGTGTATGTGGATCAAATAAAGTCCCTGTCCCACACAAGACTCACAGTGTAAGAGGAAGATCAGGTATTTAAATCCCCATTTTACATATGAGGCAACTGAGGCCCAGGGACTTGCTCAAGGTTCACATAGCAGGCAAATGGCATAGGCAGAATTAGAACCCAGGTCCTCTGATTCCTAGGCCCTTGCCTTTTCCACTAGGCCTCACTGCTTCTGAAGCCATGTGTCCATTAGAGAAACTATTTTGCTTCTATTAATGATCATGATTGAGATTTCACAGATCCACTTAAGTTTTGCCTATATGAACATTTAGAGAAGGAATTAAAATATGTGTGTGTATTATATATATATATATATATATATATATATATATATTCTGTTATAATGAGGGAAATTTTCCAAGGTAAAGCTTTCCCTGATGGCTGTCAATGAGTCGCAAAGTTTTCTACCTTAATACCTTCTCCGGCTCGGTGAAGTTCAACAAAATGGACACGTTGGGAAAGAAGAAATTATAAACATATGCCTCATGTAGACCCAATTGAGATAGTTGATTTAAAAGTGAATCCAATGATCTATTTGGGCCCTTGTGAAATCCAGAATAGAACAATTTAGTGGAAGAAAAATACCCTCTTTACCTTAAAGAGAAAGTATGAAGATGCAGAAAAGTGGGGCTTTTACTATGATCACATCCAAAATCTCATGGCCCTGTAAGATTCACTCAAGGATTCTGTCAACTTCAGAACAAAGGCAGGGTCTCATATGAGCCATATCTAACCTATTGGGGACAATTTACTGTTGATTCTAAAAGGATTTAGTTTCCAGTGAACCAGCACCACTTTCCTTGGTGGATGCTTCCAATTGCACAGCATTCCTCAGGCGTTTTTCCCCACCCTTATAATTTGTCTCTCCTGAATTTCGAACGGTTACCAAAAAGGTGGTTCCACAGTTTACTCTACATTGCAATGGTGCTAGCCAGTTGCAGAATAAAGTTAGAGAGATAGAGATGTCAGTATGCTCTCCCCCTTTCTCCAATGCTTTCTTGGCAAATGAAGTGTTTGACTATTGATTCAAGAGTCAGGATCTAGAGGTGCCCCATTTCCAAGTTAACAGAGAGCTGCCTTTATGTTGAAGGGTTCCATACAGCTCCAGTATCTCCTAGAGTGCCAAGACAAATCCAGTCCTTAGCATGTGTGCCATTTCTGGGAGCAACATTTCAATAATAAAAATAATGATAATTATGGCATCTGTTAAGATCTTACTATGTGCCTAAGTGCAGGGTTCTAAGTGCTGGGATGGAAATTATTCAGGTTGGACACAGTCCCTGTCCCACAAAGGGCTCACAGTCTTAACCCCATTTTACAGATGAGGGAACTGAAGCTCAGAAAAGTTAAGTAACTTGCCCAAGGTCACACAGCAGATAAGTGGCAGAGTGGGGATTAGAATCCACATCCTTCTGACTCCCAGGCCCATGCTCTACCCAGCAGGCCATCTGCTTCACATACTACAAGAGTGATCTTGTAGTTTCAGAGTTCTCCATCAATGGCTTCGACCTTGTTCTGCGTCAGTAAGGTTAAGGTGTTTTAGTTCCAAATGCAATGGAGGTTTAAATTCAGTGGGGTAGGTGAAAAAATGGAAATGGTGCAGGTTCATAGGACAAATACAGTAAAGGCTGGCTAATAGGACTCTCAAATGTTGACTTTATTTTTAAGTGCTCTATAAAGTGCCAGGGTACTTGGAATAATTGGTGAAATTTTCCTCAAATTAATATGTACAATAAAAATTAATGATCATAGCATTCCAAAGAGTTCAGAGGAGCTTGCTGCTGCCTCATTTTGTTAGTTATCAGAAAAAAAAAATTCTTACACTGGAATTTGTTGGGCATTGGCTGTTTCTATTTATACCTTGGATGTTTCCATTTACACCTTGTTTTTACTGCTGTCCCAAGATTTCAAACATTTTATAAGGAAGACACATTTTACATTTAAAGATACAATTTTAAGACTGAGATATAAAGTGCTGATAACACCAATATAAAACACAGGACACTTAGTTCTATCAGAATGTGTGTTTCACTACATGTATTGGAACTAGAACACTGTTAAAGAATTAAGGCATGAACATCTGACAGTGAGAGCCTGCTTGAATATAGTGTGCCTTGGTGGCAGCAGAAATGGTTTGTGCACATGCAAGAGTGTATATGTGTGCATGCACACAGCATTTTGAACAAGTTAGCCTTAACCCATGTGTTACAAGAATGCAACTCCTGTGGTACAAGAAAAACGCCAACAGTGGGTTAAACTGGGGTATGGCCAACATAATCAGATCAGACAAAGAAGTTGTGATCCTGCAAATCCTTTCATTATTCAAAAATTAGGTTGTATCAACAATTGTTTCAGTGGAAAACAAGGGCTTAGAAGAAAGATGGTTCCAAAACCATTGAAATGATACAAAGCTCCTGTCACTAGGTGAAATTCAAAAAGTTGTTCAAAAGAAAAAAAAATTTTAAACTTGAAGTGACCTACTGTACTTGTTTCTCTATCATTTCTCTCATACTTAGACACTTCTGCGTGGTGATTAACACCTCACGGAGAGCCAATTTGCACTGTTTAAAATTAGTTACTAGTATATAATGTATCAAATCCTGGCAAGTCATAAAAGAGCAGATTCTGGAAATACCGTGATGGTAGAGCTGATGGTGTGTCAGTCTGAAGATGAGAGCTAAAAAGGAGAGGGAAGTCAAGGATAGCATAAGGTTTCCACCTGATCCTGGAATTGTTTGAAAACAGTATTCCTGGCAGAGCCCCATCGTGTTATAGGAAATTCACAAACTACAGTATTTTCCTATTTTTTTCCACCTAAATCTCTATCTAAAATTGCATATTAAGAACTCATTACAGCAGAAATAACTATTTGAGAAGGCAGTTAGGTTTGTTGAACTCCTGCATTGTTCTATGAAGATAATAGACATATAACCAAGAAGAACTGAAAAGAACCTGGGGTATGTCTGAAAAACAAGAGGAAACTAGGATGAATTCCTATTAAATTCAAATTTCTAATGTCCCTTTTTGTGTTACTTTCATAAAAGTGGAGATAACCTTGCAAATCATTAAAGGCCATGCCTTAATTCATGTATTCAGAAAAAGATTTGGAGTGCACCTACTGTGCACAGAACACTGTGTTAAACACTGGGACAGAGTAGAAGATTGATAATGGTCCTGACCCTCAAGGGCCTCCAAATCAAACAGGAGGGCTGGGTGGAGAGGAAGTTTTGCTGACAGACATAAGAAGAAAGATTAAAATGATAATAATAAAAAACAAAGAACAAAGATAATTAAAATAATGAACTAGAATCCATTGCAGCTTAAAGGAGCCCTATACAAGCTCCTCATCATTCTGGCAGGCCAGAGTCCAAGTCACATCTAACTGTGTGGAAAGGAATGCTGCCCTTACTGCTTTCAGGTGGTGGAGTGGGGAAGGACAATGGCTCAGCTAACGTCTCCCCATACCCCACTCCCCACAGCCAGTGTTGTATTTTACTCTTCCAAGCACTCAGTATGGTGCTCTGCAAACAGTAAGTGCTCAATAAATACCATTGATTGAAAATGGGTGTACCATCCCCTTTGAAGGCCTTGCCTCACTCTCATTAATGATATTGAACATTTGAATGATGGGAACAACTTCCAGAACAACCAAGATATAAAGGATCACTTGCCTCTCCTTGTTCATCATCTCAAAAAGCAGGATTTAATCACCAAAACACGATAGCTGGTCTGTTTTAGTTGATGGCTGATTACTAAGAATAACAAAGTCTAAATTCCTGTTTAATTTGGTGTTAATTGATGGGATAATAAGCATTGATTATATATATGTTGGCTGCGTCACTGCAATTACATGGCATGTTTTATTCATGAGTGATTCCCTAAGTGATTCCTAAGAATGCAACAGTAATCATCTAAAACAGCATAAACCTCAAAAGAGAATCTGAAAGGTCTGAGTAATGACACACTTTGATGGAAAATTAAGGACTCTCATTTTTCCTTGCTGTTTAAGGTAATTAAAATCTAAGAATGGTAAAGTGGTGAACATCCTTATTCATTAGCTTTCAGTAATTTAGCTTCTAATAGATCAGGAAAGCATTTGAAATTTCCTAGGCCATCTGTTACCTTTGAATGCCCTGGTACATAAAGTCATAGCTTGGCTTGTTCTGTGATTAGGGGCTTCAAAAGAAAACAAGAATGGGGAATTGAATGGCTGGCATGCACAGGCTATTAAGAAGTAACAGATTAAAAAAACAGCAGATTAATAAAAATGCCACATTGTGGATTAAAATTTGATGTAATTGTGTCATCCCTATTTCCAAATAGATAGAATGAGCCTTAATTCTCCTCCTGGTGCTGAGGGAAGAGGCTTGTATAATGGTAAATGAGAACTTTCTTGCACATCCTTACCAACCCTACAAGGCTTGATGGAGTTGGGAGGGGTTGCCCCATCCCAGCTATGTGCCCATGACAATTTTGTAAATTTAGAGAATTGTGAGGATTATAGAAGGAATAAAGGACATTGAATACTATTAACCCCAATGTCTTGAACAAGACTCTGAGTTCTATATCCAGCTGAATGAAGTCGTAATGAAATTCTTAACCTGCTGGCAGAACTAGAACTATTCCTGAATGAAGCATAACAACTGAGGTCAAGAAGAAGTTTAGTTATGGCAAACTTGTGGTTAAAAGAAGTCTGTTTTGCAAGTCAACAGGCTACCCAACTTGAAAATATTAAAAATAGAAGAAAACAAAATTTATAATCCTTTCTACCCTTGCCAAATTTATCAAACACCATATTTCTCCACCTCTTCAAAAATCTCTTGAGATTGCAACCCTCACAAAGCTTTTTTGACAAGGTGAAAGCTTGGAGATTACTATTTCTCTTGCATTTCTTTCAAAAATGGCAGTACCTTTAATTCCATTCAAGACCCCACCTTCAGCCAAATCTGCACATGCAGTTTTATTTCACTAGCTTCTTCTATTGTCTTTCCTAAGGTACATATCGTTTGCATTTACTGGAGAATAAGTCAATGACATTAGCTTTGGCACAGACAAGTAAGGACAGAAAACTCATCTGAACTTAGAATATCACCTAAAACACTACCAGAAATCAGTCAATAGTATTTATTGAGTTCTTACTCTGGGCAGAGCACTGTACTAAGCTATTTGTGCAAAGTCACTGTAAAAGGCACAGTAGTATTGTTAGATATGATCCGTGGCCTCAAGAAACCTACAATCTAGAGAGGGAGATGGACATTAAATTACAGGTAGGGGAGGCAGTCAAATTTAAAAAAAATACACATAGTGTTATGGAAAAAGAGGGTGGGGTGAGTATCTAAATACTTAGGTTTCATGGAAGTATTGAAATGGTAGTGAGGGGGAAATAGGGTGAGGAGATGAGAAATTAATCAAGGAAGGCATCCTGGAGAAGATGTGATTTCAAAAGGTCTTTGGAGCTGGGTAAAGCAGTGAGCTTCCAGAAGTAAAGGGGGATGAAGGGAAGAAGGGTGTAAGAGTGGCTCAGTGGAAAGAGCCTGGGCTTCGGAGTCAGAGGTCATGGGTTCGACTCCCGGCTCTGCCACTTGTCAGCTGTGTGACTGTGGGCAAGTCACTTAACTTCTCTGTGCCTCAGTGACCTCATATGTAAAATGGGGATTAAGACTGTGAGCCTCACGTGGGACAACCTGATTACCCTGTATCTACCCCAGTGCTTAGAACAGTGCTCTGCACATAGTAAGTGCTTAACAAATACCAACATTATTATTATTATTATTATTATTAAACAAGACACCAGTGGCAGGAGACAAGAATGAGGCACAGTGAGTAGGTTGGCCTGAGAGAAGCAGAGCATGCAGGTTTGGGGGGTAATGGGAGAGAGAGCTGATTAATTACCTTGAAATCAATGGCCAAGAGTTTCTGTTTGAAACAGAGAAGAATGGGCAACTCTTCGAGGTATTTATTGAGCACCTCTGTGCACAGCATTATAGTCAGCCCTTGGAAGGATACAATATAGTCTCCAGTGGTTAGTACAAAGTCTGGCACATAGTAAGCTTTTAAATACCAGAAAAAAATAGGATTCATGATTCCTGCATATAGGTTTACTGTTTTATATATTCTTAATCAGTCTCACTTGAGGAGGAAGATATAAGGAAGCTTATAACTTTATAATTATAGTCCTTGATTGGGAGTTTTCTGGAGAGATAGCAACAAATGCTTCAACATGAAGGGCTATCCAACTACCTTCTAGAATCATCCACTTGGGTTCAGACTGCTTGAAAATGCATAGCCAAAGTGATACAGAAATCTTTCTGCACTGCTGATTGAGGGCATAAGGAGGGCTCTCAGTCTCCTTGATGAATATCACGGGGAGGAAGACTTTGCAATCAGTTACAGGGTAATGAAGATCCCAGGCTTTGCTAAGAGAATGCTCAGAAATACAGGTAAGCAGATAAAATAGCTATAATAGTCTCATATTGTATTGACAGAACACGAAGGAAAATCAGGAGTCTGAATTTGCATAAACTGCATGCTTTTTAGAGCCCAGACAGGTGCTATGCACCACACATAAATAAAATGGAAAAGGTTTATTAATCCTGTGTTTGCTGTACAATCCTTTCCCCTAACTCAGACCAGAATGCACTACAAATCTTCAGCATATGACACTCAAATCTTTTTTGTAAAGTGTGATAATTTGCACAAATCCTTGTGTACTATTGAGAATGCTGCTTGGAATATAAGAAATTTGATGGAGAAAAGTTTAAGAGCTCTTGCAATATTTCTAACAGCTAAAATGTGGAATCAGGAAATCTAGTTCCATCACTGGTCACATATGCTGGATATCTTGGGGCAAGTCACACCTCTCTGTGCCTCATTCCCATATGTAAAATAGGAAATGTTTGGAGGAGTGAACTAATATTAAAGTTTGGTGAACTCCTTTGAGGAAAGTAGCTCAGTAAATAACAAGGGGTGTTCATCAGTTGCCCAGGTTGCTTTGAAGTGAATTTTGATTGCTCGAGTGCCAAGGTAGTACTTATATCCTTGCCAAAACACTCTAGCCATAATCCTGTACTTTCTTAGTGCTTACATCACTTTGACTTCAGCTGATGATAGTTGCTTAGTGATCTCAAGTCACAACAAAGCCCAAGTGAAAGACTTGTGACTGAACTGTCAGCACCCAGGATGAAAATCTGCATTCTATCAACAAGCTCCATTCTCCCTCTACCCTACAGCCAACTTTACCATCTATAAAAATGTTCCACAGGTCAGTAATGATTTTGTTCTTGTTTGGAGGTTGAGTTTTCTGCTTCTATGTAATGAGTTTTGGTTAACAGCCAGGCAGCTACATTCTGTAAACTGACCACCTGTTTACCTACCCAAAGGAAGTCACCTTTAATTTCATTTCAATTTAGTTCAGACTGGCAACACTAACCTCTAAAAGACATTAAAAATCCTGTCCTCCCTCATTTCATAGCTGTAATTCTTCAAAATGCATGTAATACAACTCCTGGAATCATTTGAAGTCTAAATACTTCTATGATTTTACCATGAAAATAAGGTACATTAGTAATTTCCAAGTTACAGGTAGAGAAGGAAATTTATCCCAAATCATTATGCTATGTTAAATACTTCCAATTATTCCTAAAGAAATAAGACAAATCATAATAATAATAATGTTGATATTTGTTAAGTGCTTACTACGTGCAGAGCACTGTTCTAAGCACTGGGGTAGATACAGGGGAATGAGGTTGTCCCACGTGAGGCTCACAGTCTTCACCCCCATTTTACAGATGAGGGAACTGAGGCACAGAGAAGTGAAGTGACTTGCCCACAGTCACACAGCTGACAAGGGGCAGAGGTGGGATTTGAACCCATGACCTCTGACTCCCAAGCCCGGGCTCTTTCCACTGAGCCACACTGCTTCTCTGTATTTCCCAAGTTGCTGCCACTCTTTTCCCAGATTTAGCTGATCTGTCAAGGGACAGATATGAGTGACATTGACATCCACTTTGGGTTGGGAGAGAAACAAACTCTTTGCCATTTGGATTCTGATTTTAAGCAACTTTTAAGCCACATTAAAACTCTTAAAAACAATTCCAGTACAATAGTACACTTATGTTTCTTTAATTTTGACAGCATACCAGTATCCAAACAGCAGACTTCTATAAGAGGTAAGGTATAAGGAGAATGAAATAGGTATAATTAATAAACCTTTAAGAGAACAATTATTCTATTAGCAAGAAATGGACTTTTAAGAGCTACTCTTCTCAGAAAGTAACAGGTGGTAGTGGCAGAATCCAAAGGAATTTAAGATATTTCAACATGTAATTATATTCTAGTGAAACCTCAGGATTAATCATACTGTGAATGTGTAATTTCAGTAGCGTCTCTCACACAAATGCTGATCTCCTCACCATATCAAGCCCATCTGAAGATTGTCAAATACTTGCTGCTGAGACAGCTGGCACAGAAAATACTTGCCGGTTCAATAATCAATTCTCACTAGGCTGTTCCCTCTTAAGCACCTGCTTGTAGTCATAGGAATGATGTTCTGAAGAGCAGACAGCTGGAGGCAGAGGAACTGGATAGCTGACAGCCACACTTGATTCACTGAGCAAAGTACTGAAGACAAGGCAGCTGAGATACACCTTACCCTCTCAGGTGGCTGGTACCCACATGAATGTGAGGTGCTGGAGTTGGGGTTCTGGGGGGAAGCTACTCTTCCCTCTCCCAATATAGGAATATAGAACACTATTTGACAAACCATTCTCTAAGGGCCTTTAATGGCTGACATCTCCCCTAGAAAGAGCCAATTTAAACAAATGGGCAAGGTAGATACCATCAGTCCTAATACCTTAATAGAAGTAAGCACTCAGCTTTAATCTAATAAGGGAAGCAGGCAAATTATATAGCTATTAGACCAGTCTCTTATTATCTAGAAACAGAGGAGCCCTAAAGAGAAGCAGTGTGACTTAATGGAATGAGCACGGGCCTAGAAGTAAGAAAGGAGCTGGGTTCTAATCCTAGCTCCTCCATTTCATGCTGTGTGACCTTGGGCAACTCACAACTTCTCTTTTCCCTCATCTGCAAAATGGGGATTCAATACCTGCTCTCCCAACTACTTAGACTGTGAGCCCCATGTAGGTCCTGATTCTTTTGTATCTACCATAGTGCTTGGCACATAGCACTTAATGTACCACTAATATTATTTCTGTGTCTTTCATGGTAGTTTTTTCTTAAAATAAGCAGAAGCTTTGAGTCTGAAATTGCCAGTTATTTACCCAGGCCAATCCCTGATATTAACATGTTTTCATTTTGGTACTAGCCCCAGTTTAGGAAAAGTCTCTTCAAATCATTCATAAATAAAACTCATCTTTCAGTATATTTGTGCCTAATATGACATCTAGAGAAAAAGCTTCTCTTGAACAGAGTTGTTCAAGAAATCATATTTGTTAAGCACCTAGTGGATACCAAGCAGATCAGATACAGTCCCTGTCCCACACAGCGCTCATTGCCCAAAGCCCATGGATCACATTTCTTAAGAAAATTCAGTAGAGTCAGTACCATGGAGCTTATTCATAAGATGTTCCCTGACCGCATAATACAGCAGCAGAGATAAGCCAAGACCCCTGATGATTCCTACCATTACCATAGCTATACTGTTTAAATAAACACTGCCTTCAAGAAAGACAGTAGAGGTTAATAGTAGCAAAGACTACTCTACTCTGGAACTTCATTCCTCGAAATGTCACTCTGGAGAGAGTGGGTTTTTCTAAAAATGGAATGGAACAAGGCCACTTATGCATGCCTCAGGAGGGCTTACAAAGTGGCAGGAAGTTTCTATGGAAAATAAATAGCCCTAGAAATTGTCTTCATCAATGCGTTTCCCAAGTATACCAAATTGGAAAGCACTCACCATGTCTCCAAGTTACTCAGACACCATGAGCAAAATGGATGATGAAGATGGTCACTATCTCCTTCCTCTCTGAAACAAAATATGAAAAGCAGTCTGGTTCATGCTTCTCTGAAATTAGACCAGCCAGTCCAGAGGCTTATGAACACCAGTGATTTGATTCTTACCTTTGTTGGCTCAATTGTGCCCAGGTGAATATTGTTTGAAACAGGAGTAATTTGTCTGGCAGTCACGAAGAGGAAGCCTGGTGAGTTTATTACAGTAATAATTCAACCTCATGAACTGGAAAATTCTATACACAGAAAAAAAAAGGCTTCCCAAGAGGCAAGGCCAAAACATGCAAGTGGGGGCCTTTGTGACTATGGGCAGCTCTCCATAGACAGTATCCTCTTTTTCCTCTTGCACACACCATCAGGTTGAAATATTTTTTGTGTGTGTTTGTTTCTTATGGTGTTTGTTAAGTACTGTACTTAACAAATACCATACAAAATATAAAGTACTGGGGTAAATACAAACTAATCAGGTAGGACATGGTCCTGGCTCCACGGTTCATGGTATTGATTCCCATTTTATAGATGAGGCAACTGAGGCACAGAGAAATTAAGTAACTTACCCAAGGTCACACAGTCAACAAGTGGCAGAGTCAGGATTAAAACCCAGGTCCTTGTGACTCCTAGGCCTGTGCTCTATCTACTAGGCTATGCTACTTCTCAGTCCCACCTTCACTTTTTCCCTTCCAGGAATGGACGTGTGCCACTTTCCACCAAGCAAACTACATTCCTCAACACCTTAGTTCTCAAATACCCCCTTTTCAGCAAGAAGATCTTCCAGGATCCAGTCAACTGCCCTGACACCCAAACTTGGCTACAGAAGGATTAGAGACCACATATATGTCTCTCTCAGAATTCCCACCATGCCAATCACCCCAGAACTACCTGAACCTTTACCTGCAGGCAGAAACAGAGATTGGACTATTAAGTAGGGCTTTAATCAACAAATTGAGAGTGCTTAAACAACAAATAAAACATAATTCCCCACCACCACCACTCTTTTCACACTTTTTCCCATTTTTTAGAACTCTTTCTACTTTCCTGCATGCATCCTTGTGCACACATCCTTCCGGTCCACTTCTCTCCTCCTCTCTTGGGAAATTTCTGGTTTCACTTCACCATTTCCTTTTTCAGGATTTTTTGAGTATTAGGATATAACCTCTGCCAACCCACAAGATCACTTCCTCTCCCTTAGTAATAGAAGCCTCACTTCTCTGGGCTCCTAATTTCTCAAGGCCAGCAATAGAGAACCTTTCTCTTGTGACGTCCCTTCAAGTTTGCTTCCCAAATTGCTAATTCCAGACAGCTAAAAGCCTTCTTCCTCCATTAACTTTCCCCTGCCTACTTTTCTAATCCTCCCTTTTGACTGACTGGGTTCCAGGTGGAAACATCTGAATAATACCTGGTACTTAACCTAATTAACCTTCCCTCTGGGAGGGAGTGGGGTGAGAGGACATTAGGAGTTAATAATTTCTAAAGTTTTCCCTTTGCCTATTTCCATGTGTAATGCTAGTTTGGGTGACTCTCAAAACTTTCCCAAACATTTAGCACACTGCTACCAGGCTGCCGTTAGTGCCTGGAAAATCCAATATACAGTAAGGAAAGTGTTCTTTCTTGTTCTATTTAAGCACTTGATATTCACTCCATACTCATTTCCCCAGCACTTATGTACATAAACTGTAATTTATTTATTTACATTAATGCCTGTCTCCCCCTCCTCTAGACTGTATGGCAGGGAATGGGTCTCTTGTATTTTACTCTTCCGAGTGCTTAGAACAGTTTTCTGCACACAGTAAGTGCTCAGTAAATACCGTTATTGATTGATTCTCGGTTGTAGGGCATTACTTCAGAAAGTCTTAAAAAATGCTGCCATTCATTCTCTTCCAATTTGTGTTAGGCCTCCCTATAAGTGACAAACCTATACCCACGAAACATTCTCTGAAGGGCTTCTGGAAAGAGCAATGTTGTCAGTGTATTTTCCCTGGATGGTGCATTGCTCCTCAAAAAGCAGGTGCATCATCCCCAGCCCCCCGCAGAAAGATGTCCTCTGTCTCCACGACCTCATCATAACACATTTTTTCACATAATCTCTTAGAGCTCTAGGGAAAGGCTCAGACATCGAAAAAGCCTTTGCTGCCGCAGCTTTGGTTTATAATCACTATTATGATTCCAATTGGTAAATTCAGCAAAGCAGCCTAGCAAAACAGTGCTGTGGGCCCGATTTATGCATTTCATACAGGTAAGGGGATTAAAGAACACAAAGCAAGCCAACCTGATATCAGCAACAATTTAATAGAGGTCAGCTTTCTTGGCCAGGTCAGGAAGTTTCATTTCCCCACCCCTCACACTCATCCAGCCTATTTTGAGGTGCTATAAAGACTTTTTGAAAAAAGGTTGAAAGCAGTCTGACACAGACTCTTTCTTTGGAGGGAAAGCACTTGCCTGCTTTCGACTTCATTACTGACACCATTGCCAAAAATGGCAATCCTTGCCATAAATGGAAATGCAAAGCTACATCTCACTCTGACTTGTCGCGTGGCAAATCTTGAGTGAGATTTTAATGAGTATGAAAATGATTGCTCCCTGGCTGGCTTACCTGCTTTTATTCAGGGCCATTTCTGAGGGCACCATGGGCCAAATAATCTAAACAGAAAGTAGAAATCATCTGTAATGTCAGTGCCAATAATACGCAGGCATACAGGAGATGTATATCGAGAAGGTCATGATGATCTGGATTTCTGAGTTGATTCACTGTGGTGTGATAGATGACATCTCTGGCAGAGCCAGTAGCCCTGACTTTCCCATGTCTTATCTTTCCTGTGCCTCATATATCCATGGCATTAGTGACAGCTCTAGAGTCATTCTGTCACCATGGCCTTCTTGGAGGGCTACATTAAAAGAGGTCTCAGTGACAATCAGGGAGGAAGGTAAAAGGAATGAATCTAATGGAAAAAAACAAATACTGGGGATTCTGGTTAATGTGATCCAAATCTTGAAAGCTAATCTGAGTTTACCCAGGTTGATAATACTATAATCAAATTTACTATCATATAGTACCAAAATAATGGTGGCTAGGAGTATTTTTGGTGGGCTTTTTATGGCATTTGTTAAACGTTTACTATGTGCCAGGCACTGTTCTAAGCACTGGGGTAGATACAGGCTAATCAATTTGGACACACTCCGTGTTCCACATGGTGCTCATAGTTTTATTCCCAACTTTACAGATGAGGTAACTGAGGCACAGAGAAGCAAAGTGACTTGCCCGAGGTCACACAGCAGACAAGTGGGGGAGCCACGATTAGAACCCAGATCCTTCTGACTCCCAGGCCCCTGCTCTATCTGCTGCTTCCCATTTTGTTTGGAATGATCTCCCTCTCCCTTTGTAATCCCTAACACAAAAGACCCCCACTGGTACAAAGGGATGAAGAAAAAGGTTCCAACTGCTCTCTATCTACTACTACCGCACCTCCAGTCCCCTTGCCTCTCTCTTCTCTGCTGCCTTCATATTTGCCCATTCGGGAATTGTGTGAGCAGAAGGCTGCTGAGTTGAAAAGGCACAGTTTAATGCTATTTCCAAAGAGTTTTGGTAACTGAACCAGCACACATGAACAGGAATCTGAAAAAGGGCCATGTTCATTAGAATAATAATAATTGTACTTGTTAAGCACTTACTCTGGGCCAAGCACTGTTGTAGATACAAGTTAATCAGGTTGGACACAGTCCCTGTCCTACATGGGGCTCAATGCCCAAGTAGGAGGGAGTATGATTTAATCTCCATTTTACAGATGAGGCCCAGAGAAGTTGTGACTTGCCCAGGGCCACACAGCAGATATGTGACAGAGCCAGGATTAGAACCCAGGTCCTCTGACTGCCAGGCCCATGCTCTCTCCACTATGCCACGCTGCTTCTCAATTGCATGTACCAGTTAGCAGTGACTGAGCATTCAATGCAATCCTCTAAATTAGAAATCTTGCTATGCAGTGCCTGCCACTACTGGATTGTAACCCTCATTGTGGATGTTATGTCCAGGTCCGTGACAATGGAAAGGGCAGGTGGAGAGAAACTATAAACAGTGAATATTGAGGCTACATCCCCTCTATAAACAGTGAGGAGAATTTTAAAATTAATTGTTTAGTATCTAGATGAGCTTTTGTGTACAAGCTGCAGATGATGAATACAGTGGTAAATGGGAGTAGGTGAAATAACCTTACCAGTTTTAGTGAGAATGAAACATTTTTTACAAGCCATTGTCTGATCAGAGAGGTCCTCCATTAGTAACATAATTCATAGTCTTCCCTGTTTCTATCTGTTGATTAGGCCCATCCAGTTGAATTTGATTTATAAACAAATGCAATGTGCAACAGTCTCCCAAAGCACTTAGATTTTTGGAATTATATTTCAGAGTACTTAACAATGTTATTTTGCTGGGAAAAGAAAGTGACTCAATATGTATTGCCTGTTCATACATCTTAGAAAATACAGCTGAATTTTGAAAAACTGATGATAGAACAGCATCTTTCCAGGTTATCTTACTTTGTTGTTATCACTCTAACAAAGAGGGACAAGAGGGACAAGAAACAAAACCAAAATACAAAGAAATCCATTCTGAACTTGATGGAGAAACAGATAATAAACTGGATTTTGAGGATTTAATGATCTTGTTAATGTCTCATTTTAATGTCTGATATATTACAAGATATCCAAAATATGGGGGAAAAAATGAACAAAACTGAAAATGCATGAGAGAAGATCTGGAAAAATATTGGTAAAGAGAATGTTTTGATGTCTTGTATTTTATTTCAGTTAAGAACAAATTTATAAATAACCGAGACTGGGCCAGATTCTCCTGTGGGTCAACTATTTCTTGGAATAAGTTATAAACTGTGTTCACTCTCCCAACCTAGCAGAGCACCATTTAGTGCACTGAAGCTGTAACTTACTAAATGGTGTTTTCCTGGTCTCTAGGGTTGCATGTAACTTCCCAAAGTGCTCATATTCCCAGGGATAATGTGTTTCAATGAATACCACATATTTCTACCTCCTAAAATTTCCTATATATGGAATTTCCTATATGTTTTTAAAATAGGGCAGTGGCTGAAAATGGCTATTCATTTTCAGTCATCAAAATTCCATCAGAATATCATTATCATCAAAAAGCATTATTAAACACTCACCTGTAGAGGTCACTGTATTGGACTATTACAAAGCAAGTAAGACAACAGACATGCTGAACACATGATCACCTATGAGGAATCATAGTCCCTTTGATGCCAATAACCTGACTTAACCTTGATGTCTTCTGATAAAGGGAAAATACCTTCTCATTACCAGCAGTATTGTTATGATAGCTTGATGTCATCATTTACCACGTGGTTCTTGTAGGAAAGAAGGAGAAGATCGATAAAGCTGGACAGGAGAGCCAATGTCCTTTGGTCAAGAGAAGTGAATTTTCAAAAATAATTTTGGGAAAATTTCTCAAGATGCAGAGAGAAAGAGACAAAAGAGAGTGATTCAAGAATAAGTGACTGAAAGGCTATAGAGAGATATAGAAGAGCACAAAGTGAGGGAAGAAACCTGGATCGAAAAGAGTAAATGACTTACAACCCCACAGCATATAAACAAGTTAGAAGACATTCCTGTCTTAAAAGAGCCCTCTTACCCTGCCTGGAAATCTGGGTATATAAAGAGTATGCCTTCAGCTTAGTTTATCAACCAATCAATTCTTAAGAAGAAGAGGAACTGACTGGCATGTGCTATCCTGTGCACCTTCATCCTAAACACTTTCATTCTGTGTTCTATTACTGTTCTCCTCCACAGTGTTAACCAAAATTAAACATTATGTTTATCATCTATTTTGCCAGCATAGGTTTACATTTTGTGTGGAACCCTCTTCTAAGACACATTTTCTACCATTAGTGGGTAGAGAGGAGCAGCATGGCGTAGTGGACAGAGCACGGTCCTGGAAGTCAGAAGGTCATGTATTCTAATCCCAGCTCTATCACTTGTCTGCTGTGTGGCCTTGGGCAAGCCACTTCACTTCTCCTTGCCTCAGTTACCTCATCTGTAAAATGGGGATGAAGACTATGAGCCCTCTGTGGGACAGGGACTGTGTCCAATCCAATTTTCTTGTATCCACCCCAGTGCTTAGTACAATACCTGGCACATTGTAAACACTTAACAATTTCCAATAATAATAATCATTATTACAGACCAAAGTGGGCTTCTACTACTACTTGGGCCTGAAGGCTTAAAGGAATGTGTGAAAGGTTTGCTTTAATCTAGGGTATTTGTGACTCAGCCAGGTCTATATTAGGTCAATAATCCACTTTGGGGCCTCGAGGCATTAACAAACCCAATCCGGGGTTGCTATTCACACTTCCCTTGACTATATTGGTAGCAGAGCCAATCAATCAATCGGTCATATTTATTGACCGCTTACTGCATACAAAGCACTGTTCTAAGCATTTGGGAGAGTACTTTATAACAGAGTTAATAGGCAAGTTTCCTGTCAAGTGAGTTGTTTATTAACATCTGGAAAAAAAAATCCAGATACCACCAAGGAGAATTCAGACAATCCGAACTATTGGGAGTGTGGATTGAATTCCCTTCCAAGTGACTAGGATTAACCAGTCTATAGAGTATATAGGAGAACTCAATGTCATCTCCTGGGGTCAGCCCTCCAACAGTGGGCTAGTTTCTTGGTACATTCTAGATTTCACTTGTGGGTTAGCAAAGGATGTTGGGAAATCTGCCCCCTCCCCCCCCCCCACCCGCTGCCCTGTGATCTTTAATAATGAATTAGGCACTTAGCTATGTGAGATGATTTAGTGAAGCTTACCCAGATGGTGAGAAGCTGGATAGATTAACAAACACTGAAGAAACAGATACTAATAAAAATTGTGGTACTTGCTAAGTGTTTACCATGGACCAAGCACTGTACTAAGAACTGCGATGGATACAAGATAATGAGGCCAGACACAGTCCCTGGCCCTCATGGGGCTCACAGCCTAAGTAAGGGGGAGAAAAGGCATTTCATCCCCCTTTTACAGATGTAGAAAGTGAGGCATAGAAAAATTAAGTGGCTTGCCCACAGTAACAAAGCAGGCAAGTGGCAGAGCCAGGATTAGAACCTAGGTAGTCTGACTCCCAGCTGTCAGATGGGAGTGGGATAATGAGATACGGGATAATCTGAATAGTTAGAGAAGGATGGTAAACCTCCTTGGTCCCTTGAATTTTGAATGAATAAAAGATAAATCCTATCCTATTTTTCTAGCACTGTGGTTTTAAACTCTAGTCCATTGAGTTTGATGGTGGGGGCCTAGCAAAGTCTGTAGTAAAAATGGAGTACAACCACCCTTTCTGGGTCATCTTCAGTCTTTATTGCCTACACTCTATTCTTTCAACCCTTATTTGATAAAATGATCTAAATGGCACTTTCAGTCATAAAAGCATAAGGGCCAAGGAAAATGATGGGAAAGGGAGCTACAGTTCCACAGAGATCTTGTGAAAGTTTTCTGTGCTTTAAAAAGCAGAAAACTACTAGGCTCAAGGGAAAAGAAAATGAATAGCAACCTTTGTTCCTTGGTCCAAAGAAGGAGAAAGTTCAATGTATAAACAAAGTTAAACCATTTCAAACTCCTGTAACTTAAAATATGCCCCTTGCTATGGGAAATGCACCACACCGTGAACACAAGCAGCGAACATCTGCTTCTATGAGGAGTTTTCCATTATGAAGTAGAGTCCAGCAACTTCAGAAAGCAAGTACTTGAAAGCTCTGAGCACCCTTATACATCCATTAAGCTGGAGGAAACTAGACCTAATGCTAGAACTCTCCAATTTTCTTTCCTTCCTTATCTAAAATTGGATGCAGACAAAAATTTACTATTTAAGCTATAAATACTTTACAGAAAGCAAGAAAGAAAGAGAGTGAAACAGAGAGAGAACGACAGATATATATATAGTGTTATAGAGTGTTTATATAGAGATATAGGTATATCTATAAGTACATATATACATATATGCATATAGATATATATAGAGAGAGAGTGCAGCATGGTCTATTGGAAAGAGCACAGGCCCAGCATTCAGAGGACCTGGGTTCTAATCCTGACTCCATCACATGTCTGCTGTGTGGCCTTGGGTAAGTCAATTAACTTCTTTGTGCCTCAGTTACCTCATCTGTAAAATGGAAATAAAGACTGTGAACCCTATGTGGGACATGAACTGTGTCCAACATAATTATCTTGTATCCACACCAGCCCTTAGTACAATGGCTGGCACATAGTAAGCACTTAATAAATACCATTTTAAAGCGAGACAGACAGAGAGAGAGAGAGAGAGAGAGAGAAACACATAAAGAAACTTTTTACCTTAGTGAAACAAAATCAGTATGAATGAGAAGCAGCATGGCCTAGTAGAAAGAGCATGGGCCTAGTCAGGGGACCTGGGTTCTAATTCCGGATCCACCATTTGTCTGCTGTGTGACATTGGGCAAATTACTTAAGTTTTCTGGGCCTCAGTTCCCTCATCTACAAAGAGGGAATTCAATATCTGTTCTCCCTCCTACTTAGACTTTGAACTCCATGTGGGACCTAATTATCTCATATCTACCCCAGCACTTAGTACAGTACTAGGCACATAGTAAACACTTAAATATTATCATCATTATTATTATTAATGATAATAATAAAATGCAATAAATGCAATCCGACCAACTCACCATTGTCAAAAGGAAAGTAGAGAGTTTAAGTAATCAAACTATCAATTGAGAAGCAGCGTGGCTCACTGCAAAGAGCTCGGGCTTGGGAGTCAGAGGTCATGGGCTCTAATGCTGGCTCCGCCACTTGTCTGCTGTGTGACCTTGGGCAAGTCACTTAACTTCTCTGTGCCTCAGTAACCACATCTGTAAAATGGGGATGAAAACTGTGAGCCCCATGTGGGACATGGATTATGTCCAACCTACTTCGCTTGTATCTACCCCAGTGCTTAGTACAGTGCTTGGCACCTATTTTATTTTTTTTTATGGTATTTGTTAGGCACCTAAGTGCTTAACAAATACCATAAAAAAAAATAAAATAAATAAAGACAGAAATAGAGAGACCCAGAGAGCAAGACAGAGAAAGAGGGGATCAAGGAGAGCAGAGGCCACACACCCCCACCAATCGATGGCATTTATTGAGCACTTACTGTGTGCAGAGCACTGTACAAAGCACTTGGGAGAATACAATACAGCAGAGTTGGTAAACAGTCGCTGCTTTCAAGGAGCTTCCAGTCTAGAGAGCATTCACTCAGCCACTACTGTTTCCTCTGCCTCTGCTGTTTAAATCCAACCGGTAGCAGCCACCTGGAGCCTAGCAGAGGATGCCACAGCTGATTGCACCTTTGGTGACAGCGACCACTGATTCTGTGTCTGCACTTGTGCAGCCACCACTGCCCATTTCAGGAAGGTTCTAGTAGGGCTGACCTGACAGCCACATCAGAAGCCTCAAGGAAGCAACAAAGAAATAGCCAGACCAACAATGGTAGCAACAGCAGCAGAAGAGACCAAACAATAAAGAAGGAGTGTGGCCTAATGGATAGAGAACGGGCCTGGTAGCCAGAAGGACTGGGTTCTAATGCTGTCTCTGCTACTTGTCTGCTGTGTGACCTTGGGCAAGTCACTTAACTTGCCCAAGGAGAAGACTTCCACTTACTTGTTGAGTGATGTTTAATGTTTGCTGTCACCTCATATAGCATCCTGCCACTTCATCCTAGAGGGAGACTTTGAGAAGTCTGCCAGCTATTTTTCAGGATCCCAAATGTCATGAATGTCCTGCTGGTCAATTGTTACTTTATCCCACTCACGTCTGCCCTTGCTTCTGAGAAGTGGTGTTGCCTAGTGGAAAGAGCATGGGCCTGGGAGTCAGAGAACCTGGGTTCTAATCCCAGCTCTGCCACTTACCTGCTGTGTGATCTTCGGAAAATCACTTCACTTTTGTGGGAAGGAGAAAATGATATAGAGAAGGTCAATTCTCCCAATGCAACTCCTCACTACTGGCTTCAAAGCTCTCCATCACCTTGCCCCTTCTTACTTCACCTCCCTTCTCTCCTTCTACAGCCCAGCCTACACACTCTGCTCCCCTGGTACTAACCTTCTTACTGTGCCTCATTCTCACCTGTCCTGCTGTCGACCCTTGGCCCACATCCTACCTCTGACTTGGAATGCCCTCCCTCCTCAAATCCTCCAAACAATCACTCTTCCCCCCTTCAAAGCCCTACTGAAGGCCCACCTCTTCCAAGAGGCCTTCCTAGACTAAGCCCTCCTTTTCCTCAACTCCCTCTCCCTTCCACGTCACCTCGACTCACTCCCTTTGCTCTACCCCCTTCCCACCCCACAGCACTGTGTATATATGTACATATTTATAATTATAATTCTATTTATTTTTATTAATGATGTGTTTATATCTATAATTCTATTTATTTATAGTGATGCTACTGATGCCTGTTTACTTGTTTTGATGTCTGTCTACCCCCTTCTAGACTGTGAGCCTGTTGTGGGCATGGATTGTCTTTATTTGTTGCTAAATTGTACTTCCCAAGTGCTTAGTACAGTGTTGTGCACACAGTAAGAGCTTAAAAAATATGATTGAATGAATGAATCAAGACTGTGAGCCCCATGTGTCCCATCTGATTATCTTGTATCTATGTCAGTGCCTAGTACAGTGCCTGGCACATAGTAAACAATCAACAAATATCATTTTTTGAAAAATAGGAGTCTGCCGCTACCCATACAACACAGATGCACCATGGTCTCTGAGGGTTATTAGATTCTTGATGTTCTTGTAGGTACAGAGAGGATTTGCACAAGTGCAGGAGCATGAAATATCAGAAATAGTAGCCCCTGTGGTCTTTCCTTCCCCTCATCCTAAGGAGGCGTAAATTTAAAGGAGAGGACAAGGTAAGAGGAGGCAGACCACTCTGACCAGCCCAATCCTGGCACAAATCCAGTTCACCTTTCCATAGTCCCAGCCAGTCCAAGCCTGTCAGGACTCTAACTCATCATATTCACACTGTATGTGCTAGCTGTCTTGCTTAGATGGGGGTTCATTGGTATTCTTGGAGGGTCCAGTTAAAAGCTTTTCCTGGCTGTACTGCTGCAACACTTAAAGGAGAACACAGATCTAAAAAAAAGCAAAAGAAAGAGAATGATTAACCTGGCCCCTTTCATGTTTTTCTTTCTATCCTCCTTTCCTCCTTTGTTCCTTGTTTTCTACTTTAATAATACCTTTAATTTATGTAACATCCTTTTTTCCAAAGCACTTTCATTAAAAAAGTGTCATACTTTTAGATTACTTATCTCACTTTGTCCTCACAACATCCCTGTGTGGTAGGGAAAGGCAGGTATCTTAACCCCATTTTACATTTGAGGAAACTGAGGCATAAAGAGGTTTTGTGATTTTCCAAGATCACTTGGCGGACTACTGTGAGCCCCATGTGGAACAGGAACTGTGTCTGGCCTAATTATCTTGTATCTACCCCAGTCCCTTAGTACAGTACTTGGCACATAATAAACACCTAACAATTATTATTATTATTATTATTATTATTATTATTATTATCTGGGATCAGAGTCCAGATTTCCTGATTCCCAGATCCATGCCCTTTCTCCTAGACCACCTAGACACACTATTTTCAAACCTCAAGACATATTTCATTTCCCTTTCTGGCAGGGGCTGGGGGGGCAGGGGAGAGATGTTTTAAAAGAGAATCAGATTAATACCATGCATGTTATCTATTCACTTCCAAATATTTGCTACATTAGAGGTAGATTTATAATCATCATCATCAAGAGATGTGCCTTTGAGGAACAAACAGTCTAATGGAGGTACAAGTGGATACAAAATGCAGAATAAACAATAGGTAGAAGAAAGTAGATGAAACTGATAAAATTGAAATTGAAAAAAACAATTTATTAAACAATTGATAACAAAAGTAGGCAATTAAAGAAGTAATTAAATAAATAGATAAATAAATTAACAGATGCACACATGAGTACTCAGGGTGCTAATGAGCTGGCTGGACCCAGAGGATGAGAGATTAGTCGGACTATCATCATTAACCACAGCATTTATTACATTCCTACTGAGTGCAATGGTATGGACCAAGAATATGGGAATATGCAGTAGAAGTGAAATGCATGGTTCCTGCACTTGAGGATCTTGCATCTTAATTGGGAAGACAAGTGGACACAAAATGTCGATGATACGCTATAGGCAGAAGAATAAGAGCAGAGATACAAATGATAAAACAATAGTAGTAAATAGTTAATGACTAGTCTAAACAGATGGACACACAAGTGCTAAAGTGGCTAATGGAGATGACATGACTTGGAGAGTGAAGAGTGTTCAGGCAATACCTCTTGGAGGTGACTTTTTAGGATGGCTTTAAAAGTAAGGAGGGATATGATCTTACATATTCACGTGGGGAAGGAAGATCCACACAGAGAAGGGAATTTTTTTATGGTATTTGTTAAGTTACTTACTATGTGCCAGGCACTGTTCTAAGCATTAGGGTAGATAAAAGGTAATCAGGTTGGACACAGTCCCTTTCCCACATGGGGCTCTCAGTCTTAATCCCCAATTTACAGATGAGGCAATTGAGGCACAGAGAAGTGAAGTGACTTGCCCGAGGTCATGCAGCAGACAAGTGTCAGAGCTGGGACTAGGTCCTTCTGACTCCCAGGTCCATGGTCTTTGGTGCTTCTCTTAAAATTGTAAGAGGTACAGTTAAAAGGTACATTTGGAAAGAGGGAAGAGTGATACAGATGAATGGATGTACTAATAATGATGGCATTTATTAAATGCTGGGGTAGATACAAGATAGTAAGATCAGACACAGTCCCTGTCCCATATGAGGCTCACAGTCTAAGATGAAGGTGGAACACATATGGTGTCCCTAATTTACAGGTGAGAAAACTCAAGCCCAGAGATGTTAAGTGACTTACTCAAGGTCATACATCAGGTTCAAAGCCCCTGACCCCGCAGAACTTATGTACATATCTTTATTCTCACTTGCTTCCCTTGTTTCCCCCATTAGATTGTCTGTTCCTTGAGGACAGGATTGTGTCTACTTACTCTATTGTACTCACCCAAGCACTTAGGACAATGCTCTGCAGACAAGAAGTGGTGGAACAGGAGTGACAACTCAGGTCTCTTGACTCCCATTATCATGAGCTTTCCACTAAGCCACACTGCCTCACCTCATAGGATAGATTGAAGAAGTGAGAGGTTTGAGACATGACAGCCAGTAAAGCACTTACTTCAGTATACCAGCCTGGAGGTGATGGGGACTTGAATCGGGGTGATGGTAATAAGAATAGAGAGGAAGGGGCCTGGATTCTAATCCCGACTCTTCCACTTGTCTCCTGTATGATCTTGGAAAAGTCACTTCACTTCTCTGGGCCTCAGTGCCATCATCTGTAAAATGGAGATTAAGACTGTGAGCCCCATGTGAGACAAGGACTGTGTATAACCTGATTTGCTTGTATCTCCCCCAGTACTTAGAACAGTGCCTGTCCCATAGTAAGTGCTTAAGATTCATTCATTCAATAGTATTTACTGAGCGCTTACTATGTGCAGAGCACTGTACTAAGCACTTTGAATGTATAAATTGGTAACAAATACCCTTTATAATAAAAGGGGCTAATCTGTGAAATATTACAGAAGAAGACGGGCAGGATTTAGGATTAATACTGGAAAGTATGCTCTAGGTAAACAGTATCTACATTACCTAATACCTACTTTGATCAAATTCTAATATTTTGCAACAGGTGACTTCCTCCATAGTTGAGACATGTGATGATTCTCCATCTGTCATGGCGTAGTGGATAGAGCATGGGCCTGGGAGTCAGAGGTCATGGGTTCTAATCCTAGCTCTGCCACTTGTCTGCAGTGTGACCTCGGGCAAGTCACTTCACTTCTCTGTGCCTCAGTAACCTCATCTGTAAAATGGGGAGTGATACTTTGAGCCCCATGTGGGACAGGGACTGTGTCCAACCCAATTTGCTTGTATCGACCTCAGTGTTTAGTGCAGGGCATGGCATATTGTAAGTGCTTAACAAATACCACAATTATTATTATTATTGATGGGTTGCTATGCTTCTCTGTGGTAAGGATAGAGTCATCTTCACTCCCCAGAGGGACTGTGAGTGAAAAGGATCTTTTAATTCCTTTAGTGATAGTGGCAATGACTTGCATAGCCTTTGATCTCTATGCATCCCACTACTCATTCATTCATTCATTCATTCAATAGTATTTATTAAGCGCTTACTATGTGCAGAGCACTGTACTAAGCGCTTGGAATGTACAAATCGGTAACAGATACAGTCCCTGCCCTTTGACGGGCTTACAGTCTAATCGGGGAAGACAGACAGACAAGAACAATGGCAATAAATAGAATTAAGGGGAAGAACAACTCATTAAAACAATGGTAAATAAATAGAATCAGGGTGATGTACATCTCACTAACAAAATGAATAGGGTAATGAAGACATATACAGTTGAGTGGACAAGTACAGTGCTGAGGGGATGGGACGGGAGAGGGGGAGGAGCAGAGGGAAAGGGGGGAGAAGAGGGTTTAGCTGCGGAGAGGGGAAAGGGGGGTAGAGGGAGCAGAGGGAAAAGGGGAAGCTCAGTCTGGGAAGGCCTCTTGGAGGAGGTGAGCTTTAAGTAGGGTTTTGAAGAGGGGAAGAGAATTAGTTTGGTGGAGGTGAGGAGGGAGGGCATTCCAGGATTGCGGGAGGACGTGGTTCAGGGGTCGATGGAAGGATAGGCGAGAACGGGGGATGGTGAAGAGGTGGGCGGCAGAGGAGCGGAGTGTGTGGGGTGGGCAATAGAAAGAGAGAAGGGAGGAGAGGTAGGAAGGGGTATGGTGATGGAGAGCCTTGAAGCCTAGAGTGAGAAGTTTTTGTTTTGTGAGGAGGTTGATAGGCAACCACTGGAGATGTTTAAGAAGGGGAGTGACATGCCCAGAGCATTTCTGCAGGAAGATGAGCTGGGCAGAGGAGTGAAGAATAGACGGGAGAGGGGCGAGAGAGGAGGAAGGGAGATCAGAGAGTAGGCTGACACAGTAATCTAGCCGGGATATTATGAGAGCCTATAGCAGTAAGATAGCCATTTGGGTGGAGAGGAAAGGGTGGATCTTGGCGATATTATAAAGGTGAGACTGGCAGGTTTTGGTAAGGGGTCGGATGTGTGAGGTGAACGAGAGAGCCGAGTCAAAGATGACACCAAGGTTGCGGGCCTGAGAGATGGGAAGGATGGTCGTACCATCCACGGTGATAGGGAAGCCAGGGAGAGGACCGGGCTTGGAAGGGAAGATGAGGAGCTCAGTTTTGGTCATGTTGAGTTTTAGGTGGCGGACAGACATCCAGGTAGAGACGTCTTGGAGGCAGGAGGAGATATGAGCCTGAAGGGAGGGGGAGAGGACAGGGGCAGAGATGTAGATCTGTGTGTCATCTGCATAGAGATGATAGTTGTAGCCGTGAGAGCAGATGAGTTCACCGAGGGAGTGAGTGTGTATGGAGAACAGAAGAGGGCCAAGAACTGACCCTTGAAGAACTCCAACAGTTAGAGGATGGGAGGGGGAGGAAGAGCCTGCGAAGGAGACTGAGAAGGACCGGCCAGAGAGATAAGAGGAGAACCAGGAGAGGATGGAGTCTGTGAAGCCAAGGTGAGATAAGGTATGGAGGAGGAGGGGATGGTCGACAGTGTCAAAGGCAGCAGAGAGGTCAAGGAGGATTAGAATGGAGTAGGAGCCATTGGATTTGGCAAGAAGGAGGTCATGGGTGACCTTAGAGAGAGCAGTCTCAGTAGAGTGGAGGGGACGGAAGCCAGATTGGAGGGGGTCCAGGAGAGAATGGGAGTTAAGGAATTCTAAGCAGCGAGTGTAGACGACTCGTTCTAGGATCTTGGAAAGGAAGGGTAGTAGGGAGGTAGGGCGGTAACTGGAAGGGGAAGTGGGGTCGAGAGAGGGTTTTCTTAGGATGGGGGAAACATGGGCATGTTTGAAGGCAGAGGGGAAGAAGCCATTGGAGAGTGAGTGGTTAAAGATAGAGGTTAAGGAGGGGAGGAGGGCAGGGGCAATGGTTTTTATAAGGTGAGCAGGAATGGGGTGCGAGGTACAGGTGGAGGGGGTGGCACTTGTGAGGAGATCTCCTCTGAGGATACTGCAGGGAAGGATGGGAAAGTAGGAGAGAGGGTTGGGGTGGGGAGGCAGGAGGGGGAGGAGTGACTTTGGGGAGCTCAGACCTGATTGTGTTAATTTTTATGATGAAGTAGGTGGCCAGATCAATGGGGGTGAGGGATGGGGGAGGGGGAGGAACAGGGGGCCTAAGGAGAGAGGTTAAGGTCCGGAACAATTGGTGAGGGTGACGGGCATGGGTGTCGAAGAGGGAGGAGAAGAAGTTTTGCCTGGCGGAGGAGAGGGCAGAGTTAAGGCAGGAAAGGATAAATTTGAAATGTATGAGGTCGGCTTGGTGCTTGGACTTTCGCCAGCAGCGCTCGGCAGCTCGAGCATAGGAGCGTAGGAGGCAGACACAGGCAGTGACCCAGGGCTGTGGGTTAGAGGAGAGAGAGCGGCGGAGGGAAAGGGGGCAAGAGCGTTGAGATGAGTAGAGATTCATTCATTAATTCATTCAATAGTATTTATTGAGCGCTTACTATGTGCAGAGCACTGTACTAAGCGCTTGGAATGAACAAGTCAGCAACAGATAGAGACAGTCCCTGCCGTTTGACGGGCTTACAGTCTAATCGGGGGAGACGGACAGACAAGAACAATGGCAATAAATAGAGTCAAGGGGAAGAACATCTCGTAAAAACAATGGCAACTAAATAGAATCAAGGCGATGTACAATTCATTAACAAAATAAATAGGGTAATGGAAATATATACAGTCGAGCGGACGAGTACAGTGCTGTGGGGATGGGAAGGGAGAGGTGGAGGAGCAGAGGGAAAAGGGGAAAAAGAGGGTTTAGCTGCGGAGAGGTAAAGGGGGGGTGGCAGAGGGAGTAGAGGGAGAAGAGGAGCTCAGTCTGGGAAGGCCTCTTGGAGGAGGTGAGTTTTAAGTAGGGTTTTGAAGAAGGAAAGAGAATCAGTTTGGCGGAGGTGAGGAGGGAGGGCATTCCAGGACCACGGGAGGACGTGGCCCAGGGGTCGACGGCGGGATAGGCGAGACCGAGGGACGGTGAGGAGGTGGGCGGCAGAGGAGCAGAGCGTGCGGGGTGGGCGGTAGAAAGAGAGAAGGGAGGAGAGGTAGGAAGGGGCAAGGTGATGGAGAGCCTTGAAGCCTAGAGTGAGGAGTTTTTGTTTGGAGCGGAGGTTGATAGGCAACCACTGGAGTTGTTTAAGAAGGGGAGTGACATGCCCAGATCGTTTCTGCAGGAAGATGAGCCGGGCAGCGGAGTGAAGAATAGACTGGAGCGGGGCGAGAGAGGGGGAAGGGAGGTCAGAGAGAAGGCTGACACAGTAGTTTAGCCGGGATATAACGAGAGCCTGTAGCAGTAAGGTAGCCGTTTGGGTGGAGAGGAAAGGGCGGATCTTGGCGATATTGTAGAGGTGAAACCGGCAGGTCTTGGTAACGGATAGGATGTGTGGGGTGAACGAGAGAGACGAGTCAAGGATGACACCGAGATTGCGGGCCTGAGAGACGGGAAGGATGGTCGTGCCATCCACGGTGATAGAGAAGTCGGGGAGAGGACTGGGTTTGGGAGAGAAGATGAGGAGCTCAGTCTTGCTCATGTTGAGTTTTAGGTGGCGGGCCGACATCCAGGTGGAGACGTCCTGGAGGCAGGAGGAGATGCGAGCCTGAAGGGAGGGGGAGAGGACAGGGGCGGAGATGTAGATCTGCGTGTCATCTGCGTAGAGATGGTAGTCAAAGCCGTGAGAGCGAATGAGTTCACCGAGGGAGTGAGTGTAAATGGAGAACAGAAGAGGGCCAAGAACTGACCCTTGAGGAACTCCAACAGTTAAAGGATGGGAGGGGGAGGAGGCGCCGGTGAAGTAGACCGAGAATGACCGGCCAGAGAGGTAAGAGGAGAACCAGGAGAGGACGGAGTCTGTGAAGCCAAGGTGAGATAAGGTATGGAGGAGGAGGGGATGGTCGACAGTGTCAAAGGCAGCAGAGAGGTCAAGGAGGATTAGAATGGAGTAGGAGCCACTGGATTTGGCAAGAAGGAGGTCATGGGTGACCTTAGAGAGAGCAGTCTCGGTAGAGTGGAGGGGACGGAAGCCAGATTGGAGGGGGTCTAGGAGAGAATGGGAATTAAGGAATTCTAAGCATCAATTGTAGACGACTCGTTCTAGGATTTTGGAAAGGAGGGTAGTAGGGAGATAGGGCGATAACTGGAGGGGGAAGTGGGGTCAAGAGCGGGTTTTTTTAGGATGGGGGAGACGTGGGCATGTTTGAAGGCAGCGGGGAAGGAGCCATTGGAGATTGAGTGGTTAAAAATAGAAGTTAAGGAAGGGAGGAGGGCAGGGGCGATGGTTTTAATAAGGTGAGAGGGAATGGGGTCCGAGGCACAGGTGGAGGGGGTGGCACTTGCGAGGAGGGAGGAAATCTCCTCTGAGGATACTGCAGGGAAGGATGGGAAAGTAGGGGAGAGGGTTGGTGGGGGGGAGGGGAGAGGCGGAGGGGTGACTTTGGGGAGCTCAGACCTGATTGTGTTGATTTTCGTGAGGAAATAGGTGGCTAGATCATTGGGGGTGAGAGATGGGGGAGGGGGAGGAACAGGGGGCCTAAGGAGAGAGTTAAAGGTCCGGAACAATTGGCGGGGGTGACGGGCATGGGTGTCGATGAGGGAGGAGAAGAAGTTTTGCCTGGCGGAGGAGAGGGCAGAGTTAAGGCAGGAAAGGATAAATTTGAAGTGTGTGAGGTCGGCTTGGTGCTTGGACATTCGCCAGCAGCGCTCAGCAGCTCGAGCATAGGAGCGTAGGAAGCGGACAGAGGAGGTGATCCAGGGCTGTGGGTTAGTGGAGCGAGAGCGGCGGAGGGAAAGGGGGGCGAGAAAGTCGAGATGAGTAGAGAGTGTGGAGTTGAGAGCGGAGACCTGATCGTCGAGAGTGGGAAGAGAGGACAGGGCGGCAAGGTGAGGAGAGATGCTTTTGGAAAGACGGATAGGATCAAGAGAGCGGAGGTCTCTGTGGGGCAGTAGCGAAGATTTGCAGGGGGAGGGAGTGTGAGAGATGAGGCAGGTGAGAAGGTTATGGTCAGAGAGAGGGATTTCAGAGTTGGTGAGTGAGGAGACAGTGCAGCGGTAGGAGATGACGAGATCGAGGGTGTGACCGAGTCGGTGAGTGGGCGCGGTATGGTGGAGGAGGAGGTCGGCAGAGTCGAGGAGGGATAGCAGGCGGGCGGCAGAGGAGTCGTCGGGTACATCCGTATGGATGTTGAAGTCTCCAAGGATCAGAGTGGGCAGAGAGAAGGAGAGAAGGAAGGTGAGAAAGGCGTCAAGGTGGTTGAAGAAGTCAGAGGTGGGACCGGGAGGGCGGTAGATGACAGCGACAAGTATCTGGAGGGGGTGGTAGAGGCGAATGATATGGGCTTCGAAGGAGGGGAAGGAGAGGGAGGGGGGAGGAGGGATAGTGAGGAAGCGGCAACGGGGCGAGAGGAGGAAGCCGACGCCTCCTCCCTTACCGGTGAGTCTGGGGGAGTGGGAGAAGGAGAGGCCTCCGCTGGAGAGAGCGGCGGCGGAGACCATGTTTTCGGGAGAGAGCCACGTTTCCGAAAGGGCGAGGAGGAGAAGAGAGCGGGAGAGGAAAAGGTCATGGATGAAAGGTAGCTTGCCTGTAATAGAGCGGGGGTTCCAGAGGCCACACTTGAAAGTAGCTGTGGGTGCAAGGGGAGGAGGGGGGGAAGGGCGGGGGGAGGGGAGGGTTTGGATGGGAAGGAGGTGGCGGGGCCCTGGACGGGGAGAGGGGGATGAGGGGTAGCGGTGGGACAAGAGGACTGGGATGAGGCGTGGGTGGGGAAGAGAGAAGGGGGGAGGGGGGGAGGAGGGGGTTTGGTGGGGGGAAGAGTATGGGGAGGGAGAAGAGGGGTAGCGCTGGTAAAGTGGGGTTCTAGGGCGGGGGAGGGGAGGGGGGAGGAGACAGAGGAGAGAGCGGGAAAGAGCTGAGCGAGAGAGGGGAAGGGGAAGGGGAAGGGGAGGATAGGAAGGGGCGGGAGGGGGGAGGGGGGGCAGAAGTGACATGGCAAGGCCAGAGAGGTGGGTGGCAGCACTGACAACAATAAACAGTAACAAACGAAATCGGTAATATAGCAACATGATACAGTATGATACAATACAGTAGTGCTAATATAGCAACATGATACTGGTGGAGTTGAGAGCGGTGACCTGATCATCGAGAGTGGGAAGAGAGGACGGGGGGCAAGGTGGGGAGTGATGCTTTTGGAAAGATGGATGGGATCAAGAGAGCAGAGGTCTCTGTGGGGTAGTAGCAAAGATTTGCAGGGGGAGGGAGTGTGAGAGATGAGGCAGGTGAGAAGGTTATGGTCTGAGAGATGGCTTTCAGAGTTGGTGAGGGAGGAGGTAGTGCAGTAGTAAGAAATGACGAGATCGGGGGTGTAGCTGAATTGGTGAGTGGGTGAGGTATGGTGGAGCAGGAGGTTGGCAGAGTCGCGGAGGGATATCGTAACAATAAATGTGGGCCCACATGTTCGAAGCCTAAAAGAAATCATGGTTTCCTTAAAAGAAATCAACCAGTAGGTATAAAAGACATTTAATGTAATGTCCCATCCTTATCGATTTCATTTTTATTATCGTTCATGAAAACGTGTTGGTAGAAGTTACATTTGCTATAGGTAGATATTTGTGCTCTCCTAGATGGAGGTGAGATGGATAGAGAAGAGTGGCACTGGGAATTGAGGGTGAATTGTTGGGCCAAATCCAATTTTTACAAAATACTTGCTTTCCCATGTAATGTACTTTTCATTGTTTACATAAATCACCTATAATATACACTTTAGCTACTTAGGAATTAATTATCTTCATCTAAGTAGCTCCTACACCAGACTCATCTATTTCTTGTCCACGTTTCTGTCTTTGCCCTTTAAAAGCTGCGTTTGACCTCAAACAAATGTGCATCACATAATGGGAAATTTTCAGACCACTGGGACCTGCATGTCCTATGCCCTCCAGAGCCACCTCAAGAGCTAATTATGTTAACTCTGGACCTTAATGTTGGGAGAGTGATTTAATTGTTTCTGACATCGCTGCATCTGAAATGAACTGTAAATGTATGCTTGAAAATATCTGCTTCGTCAGAAAGCTATTTCTTTGAAGAAAAATAGCTCCTTGAGCTTAGTGGGCCTATGGAGAGCTTAATTAAAATCAATAGAGAAATTAAAAGTGGGAAAAGCAGGGCAGTGAGGAAAAACAGGAACACTTGATCTAGATGATATTAGACTTCTCTGACACTTTTCAGAGTGAAAATGTCTCCAAGGAGAGTATTTACTGACTCCAAAATATCATACTTGGAATTCTGCAGTCATTTTGAAGCACAGTAATGTGGGCTATCTTTCATCAGAACTTCATGCTTAATTTGCCTGCCCCAGTCAAAAATTTCAGCCCTGTGATCTCCAAGAAGATAGAACAAAATACTTCTGAGTTCTCTGTGCCAGGATTAGGTGATTTGAAGGCCCCCTCTGATATAAGGCAGAAGGATAATGTGTCAAAAAAAGTTGATCAGGGAACTAGCTAAGTGACAGATTTGGTGGTTTGTTGGAAACAGGGACAAAAAATGCCAGTATAGCTGTTACGTATGTTTTACTCAAATTACTATTTCCAATTTCTGACCCCTCAGATGCAGATTCTGTAACATAAAGTGCATTAATCTGTTATAGGGAATTGGTTAGTGAGATCCCCACCAGTGAGTAAAGTGAAACTGCAACTATCATCAGCACCTCCATGGCACCTGAATTTAAAGCACTAGAAAGTGTATTCATTCATTCATTCATTCATTCAATCGTATTTATTGAGCGCTTGTGTGTAGAGCACTGTACTAAGCTCTTGAGAGAGTACAATACAACAATAAATAGTCACATTCCCTGCCAACAACGAGCTTACATTCTGGAGTTGGCGGAGGGGGAGACGGACATTAATTTAAAATAAATAGATTATGGACATGTACATAAGTGCTGTGGGGCTAGGGACTCGGAAGAACAAGGGGAGCAAGTCAGGGCTACGCGGAAGGAAGTGGAAGAAGAGGAGAGAGGGGCTTAATGACTCAATGACTCACATCCATCTTGGCTTTCCAGAGGGTGGCTGGGAGTGGAGGTGGCCATCCAGCCACTCAAGTGGTGTGTCTGTGGCTGCTGGAGACTGAGACTAAAACGATAGATCAGTAGCAGGTGAACCGGGTGGAGTTGGAGCTCACTAATAGAAATACAGCTGACCTTAAATAGGTGAAATAACCCTTTGGTTTCCAACCACATAGCACTTAGGTACATATCTTTAAACTCTGCTGCTTCCCCCTACCTGCAATTATGTTGGAATCTGTCTCCCTGCTAGATTGCAGGTTCCTTGAGGGCAGGGGTCACATGTCTTTACTTATCCCAAGGTTATATTTGTTTTACAGGGCTTCATCTATAATAGTAGAAGGTATGTAGAGGAGAACACTGAAATGTTCATGCCATTCCTTGAGGCTTCCCTCCTTGGCTGTTATGAGACTGGAGATGTCTTTACTTTTCAGAGGTACCATGATGGCATGAATAGGACCAGGTTATGTCTTTAGAAATGTGTTGAGGTTCTTGGTTTTGTGGCGATCTGCATAGCCCTGGACTCTTTGGCTTCTGCAGAGAAACAGTGTGGCTAGAGAAACAGCATGGCTTTAGTGGACAGACCATGGGCCTGGGAGTCAGAAGGACCTGGCTTCTAATCTCAGCTCTGCCACATGTTTGATGTATGACCTCAGGCAAGTCACTTAACTTCTGTAGGACTCAGTTCCCTCATCTGTAAAAAGGGGATTAAGACTGTGAGCCCCATGTGGGACAGGGATTGTGTCCAACCTGATTAACTTGTAACTACCCAGTACTTAGAACAGAGCTTGGCACATAGGAAGTACTTAACATGTACCATAATTATGATTTGATTAATTTATTACTGGATTATTATTGATTAATCAATAATTAATTTGATTTGCAAGCTCCAGTACAGGTTTCTGAAAGCCTCACTCCTGAGTTTTGGGGTAACCCAAGAAGCTGCTGCGTCATGAGATGGTTCACAGTAAGTATGCCTTTGATCTCCAAGTGACAGTCAAGTTTAGAATTTGTAAAGTGAAGAAAAAATGGGGTGGGGAATACAGGATGGGGATCTGGGAGTAAGAGACGAAAGACAGAATCAGGAGAACTTATTTGTGACACACAAGACAGTATTAAGTTGGGGATAAATCAAGAAGATTAGGTCCTAGCTTACTGAAAAATATGCTAACCACTACTCATAATTTCTAAGATCCTTCAAAAGCTAGTTTTTTTTGTCATTGCTGTTGTTCTTTTTGAGCCACACATCCAGGGCCTTAGAAAAACGGTTCCTCCCGTACCCATTTGCCTGGGGCTTGTGGATTTTGCGACATTTCCCATATGACACCATTATATCACCCTGCACATGAGGACACTGGAGCACTCTCCCTGCTTAACTGATTAGAGTTTAGAGCTCTATAAACTGATCCAGCCCAGCAGGGACTGATCACTCCAGAGTATGCTCCAAGTGAAGCGTCCATTAACAATTGCTAATCCCCCTTCAATTAGCTCTTGCTAATTAATGAATCTATTATTGCTAATGAGGCTAGTAGCATTTTGTCTTGGGGAAGGTGCTGTTCTCAAGCAGCTGGTGTGACTCCACCTGGATCAGCTCTCTCACATTAAATGGTTTTGGTGGGGTAAAGAGAGAGGAGTAGAGAAAAGGGGAGTGAGTGAGTGAGTGAGTGAATGAGTGAGTGAATGAAAGAATGAATGAATGTGGGTCCCTCTACCCTCCTTCTCTCCCTTCAGGCCTGGGGGATCTCTCTCTCTCCTCTTTCCTACTTACCAACCTGAGCCAGTGTCTAGTGAACCTGACTGACTTCATCTCTGGCCTGCTAGGGACTGTCCCCCCAGCAACAGAACAGAACTTCATGGGAGGAGAGAATTCCATCACAGGAGTGGCAGTGATTGTGGGGGCAGGTGCTATATCCGACTTGGCTTAAGGGTGTAACTTTTGGCAGGGTTGGAGTGGTGGGAGTAGTTTGCACATCTGGGAGCTGCACTGTGGGGTGTTTGTGTCTCCCCTCTATAGACCAGGACCCCTGCATTAATCCCAATTTGAATACACCTTGGATAACTGTTCCTCCTGAGAATCTGAAAATCAACCAATTGTATTTATTGAGCACTTACTGTGTGCAGAGCACTATAATAAGTGCACATAGTGGCACATAGTGTGTGGCATAAAGTAAGTGCTTAACAAACACCATAAATATTATTATTACCATATAACAGTTGGTAGACATGTTCCCTGCCCACAATGAGCTTAGAGTCTAGAGTCTTGAAATGAAAGCAAGACAGATGACAGCTGAAGAGAAAGTGAGACTCCTTCCAAGAACACTGTATTCTGGCTCTGAAAATCTGAATGTGTGGATGGTAGCACTCCTGCAAATAACTCACAGGGCTGTATGCTGTATGTTCTGCCCCATTCCTGCCACAGTAAGTGGTTGGTAAGCAATAAAGAAGACAAATTGGAATTGTCCTTCTGGGAAAATAAAAATAGTTCTGCCCTAAGGTTATACTGTACTTGAATGTTTCTTCAAAGAAAAATAAGCTATGGCCCAAAATAAACGTCTTGCCCATGCATCATCAGATGCCAGCACAGGCCAGGAGAGCCGTGAGCAGCAGCAAGGTGTTTGGGACCCAGGGTTTTCCCACATGGGAGGCTATACAAGATCAGCTACTCCAGGTGCCCTGATGGGGTTGTGAAAGATGAAGACTTGAGGAGCCACCCTGTAATACATCCAAGTGGAAGGTAACATATTGAAAGTCTCTGTAAAAGCTGTAATTAATAGAACTGTGTCTCCTCAAAGTAGGCTGGAGTCATTGAGTTGTTTCTGAGCTCCCCATAAAAGAGGATACTGTCGGGAAAGAGGAAATTATGAGAAACACTTTGCAAAGTAAATATCATTAGGAGGAGGAAATGATGAGGCTAAAACAATTTTTTATTGCTGGATGCTCTTTGCATTACAGGCTAGGATGAAACTTGATTGGATTGTCAGTTGATTACAATGGCTATTTCATTTCCTCTCCCTGTCAGTTTTTGGTTAAGATGCTATGAAAATCACATAACAGTTATTTGACCATTTTCATGACTTGCTGAGAAAAAGGAAAGAGGTGCATTACCCTGAAAAGAGGCTCTTTGCTTCGAGGGTGGGTTTACTGTAAGTCTTTTTTGAAAAGAATTAAATTTAATGCACCTAAACCAAGAGCAGGAGTTGGCAGAGTAGCAGCCTGGGGGCCGCACTGATTCCATTTGTCCAATCACTGGGGCCAGAAAAAGCAAAAGCAAATGTAATATCATCATCACACCCAAGAACACCTGTTTTGAGTTCATTAGCATGTTTTTAAATGTAGTAATATTTGACTGGAAATGGCACAGAGAGTTCCTTATATAATAAATGTCACACCTATTCCAGATTTATGAGTAAGTGTGATGCACACCAGATCTTTTCCTTGTATGCAGCCCTTAGTAGCTTACCAAACCTCACTAAATGATCCTACAATCCAAATGATGCCACCCCTGGCCTAAATTGCATAGGTCAACTCCTCAGTGTTGTGTTGTACACCTCCATGCTACAATATGAATCCCATCGAAGTGAGAAATTACGTTAAAACAGTTTTTAGTTTGTCCCATGACCCTCCTCCAAGAATTCTCACCATCTTCCATGCTCACCCTCACACTTCTAACAAAAATACAACCATCACAGGGTATCTCACTTGCAAGGAAAGAAGAGAAACACAGTGGCATCTGTGTCTTTTTGTATTCAAGATGGAGAGACTAACAGTAAAGTTGGCAGTAAAGAAGTCATACGAGGGAGATAAGCGGCTATGAGGTAGGCCCAGGAACAGAGGAAATGATGCTCCAGCTGGGGAGAAGAGGCTGTGCCAAATAGGTAATCAGAGGTCTTCAGTGTTGCAAAACCCTCATGAGTCCCTACAGGGTCCTGAGACACCCCCCCACACACACCCCATTAGGCTGGATGTTAATCTGTCTAGGATTGTTTCAGTGCCACCCTGTGTGAAAACCTAGAGAGCAAGGATGAAACGAGTTCACTGTGGCCAGGAAATGTGTCTATTTGTTGTTGTATTGTACTCTCCCAGAGCTTAGTACGGTGGTTTGCATTCAGTAGGTGCTCAATAAATTCGATTGAATGAATGAATGAAACATACCTAACCTGATCCGCTGCAATGACTCGATGCCCTTGACTATTCACTCAGTACTCACCTTCTCCTGTGATAACCATCTTGATTCAAGTTAGGGCATTCACTATCTGTTGTATTCACTAGCAAATGCTATCGTGTGGACATAATGACCTGACTTCACCAGCAGCCCTCCCAACCGGAGACTCGTGAAACTACCAATCCTACTCTGGGGAGGGCTCCAGAAAGAGATGAGATGCTCTTCTTCCTCAATAGTGAATTGTTTAGAGAAGCAGCGTGGCTCAGTGGAAAGAAACCGGGCTTGGGAGTCATAGGTCATGGGTTCGAATCCTGGCTCTGCCACTTGTCAGCTATGTGACTGTGGGCAAGTCACTTAACTTCTCTGTGCCTCAGTTACCTCATCTGTAAAATGGGGATTAGCTGTGAGCCTCCCATGGGGCAACCTGATTACCTTGTATCTACCCCAGAGCTTAGAACAGTGCTCTGCGCATAGTAAGCGCTTAACAAATATGAACATTATTATTATTATTATTGTTGTTTTGACCATTATCTGAGTAATTACCTCAATTACCCCCTTCACTTTGCCCATGTCAACAAAATCAAAGAAGAACCTTCCTGAGGTTCAACTCAAAAAGTCATACTTTAATTAGGCTTTGCGTGTTTCCCTGAAAGACTTGGATGTTAAAACAACAAAGGGAAGTAGAAAGTGTACTCTTTATTTCTCACACAGAAAGGACATCTGTGTCTTTGATGGAGAGCATTTTCCATCAACATTGAAAAAAAGCTGATCAATTGATTTATCCTGTCAGCATCCTCATCAGAAAAGAGAAAAATACTGGCCGTAAACTCCGTGTGTATTGACAGGGCAGTGGCTTTCGTAATTCTGTTCACCGCTGTCATCAAACATATGCCAAATTTCAATTCTACATGTGAGAGAAATAATCATTTAGCAATGTGACATTATAGGAAATTCACCTGTGCATCAGTCTGCTTTATAAACCAAAAAGAATCCAAAACCTTGGAAAAGCTTCATAGAAAATGTGTGGAATTGGGATTTTTCATTGGGCACAAGTGCTCCATGAATGCAGTCTAACTCGCAGCCTTGACTAGGATTGAAATAGAACAGGGTGAAGTAGATTGCCATACTCCTTCTTCCTAGGAGGACATGAAGTCATCTTGCTATCTTCTAAGAGATAAGTCTGTGTCTGTGGATAAACATCCCACTTCAGCATTTCTCCAACTGAAACAATACACAAACCACTCAATTTTCTTTTTTTTGTCTCCTTTTAAGCCCTGCACTTTGCAAATAAACAGCAAAAACTGACTAGCAAACAAGCTTTTTCCAACTTCCTGCCTTTCCCTAGAGGAGGAATATAATAATTATGGTACTTGTTCAGTGCTTACTGTATGCCAAACACTATATTAAACACTAGGGTAGATGCAAGATGATCAGGGCAGACACAGTCCCTGTCCCATATGGGATTCACAGTCTACTGGGGAGGGAGGAATATGAGAAGTAATATGCACCTGTGTGTATATCTTTAAATGCTGTTGCTTGCTCCCACTCATAATTTTATTTATTTTTGTCCTCTGGAATGTAAGCTCCTTGAGGGATCATATCTATTAACACTATTGTACTCTCCCAAGAGCTTAGTGCAGTGCTATCTCTGCACAGAGTAAGCACTCAATAAATACTACTGATTTACTGAAGTAAATGAATGAAATTTGCATTCCAATCTTCTATACCATGCCATCCCATATTCAGAGCCCTCCTAAAAAAACACCTTCTCCAGCAGACATTTTCCAACCAATCTAGTCATGTCAACCACCCCTTCTAGACTGTGAGCTCATTCTAGGCCGGGAACTTGTTTGCCAATTCTGTTATATTGTATTCTCCCAAGAACTTAGTACAGTGTTCTGCACCTAGTAAGCACTCAATGAATACCAATGATGACGATGATGATGGTGATGACCACATCAACCCCTCTTAACACCATGGGTATGCGTTTATTTTTTTAACAATCAGTCAATCAATGGTATTTATTGATAGCTCACTGTGTGTGAGCAGTGTACTAAACACTTGGGAGAGTACAGTACAATACAGTTGGTAAGCACGATCCCCATCCACAAGAGATTGAATCAGCCTGGTCTGATGGAAAAAGCACAGGCCTGAGAGTCAGAAGACCTGGGTTCTAATCCCTCTAGACTGTGAGCTCATTGTACACAGGGAATGTCACGGTTTATTGTTGTATTCTACTTTCCCAAACGTTTAGTACACTGCTCTACATACAGTAAGCGCTTATTAAATACAATTGAATGAATGAATGGTTTTGCCAGTTGCCTGCTGTGTGACCTTGGACGAGTCACTTAGCTTCTCTTGGCTTCAGTTTCCTCATCTATAAAATTGGGATTCAATAGCTTTTCTTCCTCCTATTTAGACTGTGAGCCCCATGTGGGACATGGACTGTGTCCAATCTGATTGTTTTGTATACACCCCCAGTGCTTAGTACAGTGCTTGGCACATGGTAGGAGCTTAACAAATACCATCATCAGCATCATCAAGGAACTTACAGACTAGAAGAGATACTTCTCCTGGACAAATTCCATTCATTCAATTTTTCCTCATGTATATTGTTTTAAGTTTTGTCAACATTGTCCCTTTTGTTTCCAATGCATTTAAGCTATCTATGTGTAGCTAAATTGTATGTTCCTTGAGTTCAGGGATCATTGCCTCTACTTTTACTGTATGTTTCCCAAACATCTAGTGCCATGCAAGGCATACAGCTGGTGCTCAATAAGTACCAGTGGTGATGATTCTTCACTACTGTTTTAAATTGGTATTGCTGATTGAGCAAGTGGTTATTTGGGAGCCAGAGAACAAAACTGCTTGTTAGTCTAGTGAAACAGAAAAGCAGCGAATGAATTGAAAATGTGGGAAGACACTAGTCTTTATTTGGGAATGAGATGAATTTGAGCATTTGCAGAGAGAAATTCATCTTCTTTTATGGTATTTCTTAAGTGCTTACTATGTGTTAGGCACGTACTAAGTGGTGGGGTAGATATAAGCTATTCAGGTTGGTAACAGTCCATGTTACATATGGGGCTCACCGTCTTAATCCCCATTTTACAGATGAGGTAACTGAGATACAGAGAAGTGAAGTGAGTTGCCCAAGGTCACACCGCAGACAATTGGTGGAGCCGGGATGTCCTTCTGACTCCTAGGCCTGGGCTCTATCCACTAGGCCAGCCGCTTTGTATGTATACCCACTGCCAATCTATGCCACAACTTCACACCTAAGTTCTATAGTCAAAACAATCTGTGCTTCATTCAATTGCAATTATTGAGTGCTTACTGTTTGCAGAGCACTGTACTAAGTGCTTGGAAAGTATAATACAGCAATAAAGAGAGACAATCGCTGCCCACAGCGAGCTCACAACTAGAATTTTGAATCTTGAATGCTGGAAGCTTGAAGTTGGCAGGCAGAGTCCTAGGATCTTTAAGGTGCTAACTGACATTTAAAGGGAATAAAGCAACCTCATTCTACCTTTTCCAGTCAAAGGCTCACCTTACCCTATACAATTCAGCTTCCCTCTAACTGAGAGGGAGCAATGTAAGGTCTAGTGATGCACTTGGTGGCAGAAGTAGAGGGGCCTTCTACCTCTTCTACCTTTAAATCTTGCAAGCAGGAGATGGTTTACTTGTCTGATTCAAGTGCTTAAGTTCTCTTTTTCTCACCCGATTCACCCTCCCTTCTGCATCACAGATGCACTTGGGTCTATATCTCTTAAGCACTCTGATACTTACCCCACCTCCAGTCCCACAGTATTTATGTACACACTTCCTTATTCTCCACTGTTTCCCCTCTCTGTAATCTATTTTAATGTTAATCTCCCCCATTAGATTGCAAGCTCCTTGCAATTCTAATGAATTGTTCTCTCCCAAGTACTTAGTACAGTGCCTTTTTCACAGTAATAAATTAAGTGCTGTGTACACTCTCATTTTGGATTTGGTAATTTTCAAGTCATTGTTGATGCTTGATCTTGATGTTTTTAAGCTGTTTCAAAATATCACCTCCTAATTTCGAGGAGGTGTAATATATTCACATGCCAGATCTGTATTCTCACTAATCTTCACCCTCCCATGTGATTTTCCATCAGTAGTTAATGTGAAATTTTATATTACTCTTTCTACCTTTCCCATTCTCACTCACAGAAAACTGTTGAAAACAAGGAGGAAAGAGCTAACTTCCTTCAGAAAGGGGAAAGAACCATAAATCCACTATTCACCTAATTTGTCCTCAGTTCCAATAAAATGGAACTCTGAGCAAAAGTTGCTTTATCAAGGAAGCGAAACTTGGCCAGGGAGTCAGAGACCCTCCTGTGGGGATCAGTGCTAGTTTGTAAAACTCTGTTACACCATTTGTCTTTCAAAGCACTCTCTAGGGTTGAAAATATTTTAATAAACCTGGATGAAAAGTGTTCAATAATCAGATTTGGGTAGTTTTATCATGTCCTTTATGATGTATAAGAAATGACTTTTTATCCTTCTTTCCAGATGAACAAACTCTATCATCCTTTGCAAATTGCCAGTCTCCAACAACCATTCTGACAATTGCTAAATCAGGAATCATCCTTCATTTCATAGTATGCCATCAAATTGCATTAGCAGTTTGGTTGTCAAGTCCAACCCATAGCCTTTAACCTTGTTCCTACCATTTTATCCCCTGTAGTCACCATGGCAGCAAACAGTAATCATCTGGAATCTACCATATCCTGTCATTTGGATCAATAGAAAACAAGTATCAGAATAAATGATCCCCATCGTGAAGTTTGTAATGCTGTACATTTATCTAAACGGATATCTCTGAGGGTTTTCTAACTGTAACAAATGCTTCTGGAACGGGAGCACCATCCTCCGCTCCAATTTCATCCGAGTTTGCTTCCATATTATACCTAGACTTAGATCGTGACTTTGCTCACAAAAGAAGTACCAGGATTGCAGTTGGAGGAACAGAGAAGTAAACAGTATTATTATCATGGTATTTGCTAAGCTATTATTTTGTGCCAAGCATTGTACTGAACATATTATTTTAATGTCTGTCTCCCCTTCTAGACTTCATGCTCCTTATGGGCAGGGAAGATGTCCACCAACTCTGCTGTATTGGACTCTTCCAAGCAGTTAGCACAGTGCTCTGCACACAGTAGGTGCTCAAAAAATACCACTGATTGCTGGGGTGATATCAGAGCTGGTGAGATTAAAGAGGATGGATTTAAGGTGATTAGGGCTAGTGTGTCCCCAGACTGATGTGTGACTGAGGTGGGATGAAGTTGGAGTTAGGAAGCAGGGTAGCTTTTAGCATAAAGCAAAGAGCATAGGACTGGTAGTCAGGAGACTTGGGTTCTATTTCCAGCTCTGCCACTTGCCTGCTGTGTAATCTTGTGCAAAACACTTCTCCGTGCCTCAGTTTCTTCATCTGTAAAATGGGGATAAAATATCAGTTCTCCCTCCCTTTTAGATTTTGAGTTCCCAGATGAGATAGGGATTGTGCCTGATTTGGCTCTCTTGTATCTACCCCGGAGCTTAACACAGGGCTTAGAATGTAGTAAGCACTTAATACATTACATTATTATTGTAATTATCATTATCATATTAATAATAGCTTATTATTATTATAATAAGAGAAAGGAAACTGATGACTGGTGGTGGCCAAAGGGATCATCAAAAAGGAGATTGAGGTCTCCAAGGATCAGAATAGGAGAGGGGAATGAGAATATGAAAATCAGCAAGAGACTTTGACTAGGAGAGTGGTAGGTAAGAGTTACTAGTAGTTGTATGGTAATAATAACCGGGGTATTTGTTTGGTGCTTTCTATGTGCCAAATATTGTGTTAAGTGCTCAAGTAGGTACAGAACAATCAAATCAGTTATAGCCCCTGTTCTACATGGGGCCGACCTCTAAGGTGGAGCAAGAACAGATAATTAATCCGCATTTTATAGATGAAGAAACTTAAGCATAGAGAAATTAAATAACTTGCCCAAGATCACACAGCAGGCAAGTGGCAGAACCGAGATTGGAACTCAGGCCTACTGATTTTCAGGCCTCATGCCTTTTCCCCTTAGGCCACAGCAGATGATATGGAATTCAAAGGAAGAGAGAGAGAGAGAGAAGGCAGGGTGAGATTGAATGGAAGCAACAACACGGAGAGATGAGGAGCAGGCCACCACCTTTCCCCATCAATCAGGGATATTGGGAGAAAGTTGAAGCCCCTTGGAAGAGAGCATTGCTTTGCTGTCTGTCTCCCCCGTTTAGACTGTGAGCCTGTTATTGGGCAGGGATTGTCTCTATCTGTTGCCAAATTGTACATTCCAAGTACTTAGTACAGTGTTCTGCACGTAAGTAAAAGCTCAATAAATACTACTGAATGAATATCACCAGGCAAGAGAAAAGTAATGGCGAGGAGGAAGAGTGAGTGGGCCGGGAACAGGTTGTGGCTGCAGGGAAGTTTGCTTGTGATGGAGTGGGGATGCCAGAGATCCCAGTGGCTTGGAGTGGCAGTGTGAAGAAGCAGAGGCTGGGAGGAGGAGGAGGAGGAGGGGGTGCACTCATCCCACTCAATCTGTCTCCTGCATATGGATGCTATGCAATATCCATAAATAGGGTGTTACCCTGATAGAACTGGGTTGGGGGCTCTTAGGGGGTGATTGTCATAGGCTGGCGGGAAACTTGCTGTTACACTACCAGGGTCCTCAGAACCACATTAGTAGAGTACCTCACTGCTTTCCTACTACACCCAAGCCCATCCACCTCCGCACCAAGCAGAAACTCCTTACCATTGGCTTTAAAGCACTCCATCACTTTTCTCCCCTCCTACTTTAACCTCCCTGCTTTTCTACTACAACCCAGCCCACATACCTCACTCCTCTAATGCCAGCCTACTCACTGTACCACAGTCTCATCTATTTCTCCACTGGCCTCTTGTCCATATCCTGCCTCTGTCCAGGAACTTTCATTCATTTCATTCAATAGTATTTATTGAGCGCTTACTATGTGCAGAGCACTGTACTAAGCACTTGGAATGTACAAATCGGCAACAGATAGAGACAGTCCCTGCCTTTGATGGGCTTACAGTCTAATCGGGGGATGTTCTCCCTCTTCATAACCGACAGACGATCACTTTCCCCATATTCAAAGCCTTATTGAAAGCACATCTCCTCCAAGAGGCCTACCCTGACTAGGCCCTCATTTCCTCTTCTCCTGCTGCTTTCTCCATCACCCTTGCACTTAGATTTGCACCCTTTATTCGCCCCTCTGTTAGACTCACAGCACTTATGGACATATCCGTAGTTTATTTATATCAGTGTTGTCTCCCACTCTAGACTGTAAGCTCCCTGGGCGCAGAGAATATGTCTATCAACTCGGTTATAGTGGTCTCTCTCAAGTGCTTAGTTCAGTGTCCTGCACACAGTAACCGCTCAATAAATAAGATTGATTGATTGACCACAGTTGAGCCAGCCCCTGAGGCAGTTCTGGGCATCCCTCCACAAGTGCTAAATTTGTAATGAAGGAGGTACCTGAGTTCAAATGATTACATGATTTTACATTTTCAACTAGAGAGGCCTTTGAATGTGCAGCAGTATTATTGTCGTTATTAGTAATGACAATATTGCTGCATATATAGTCATAACAAGTTTACTTGAAAGAGCAGCCTACTAGTTTAGTATTGTACGAATGTTAGACACAAGCAGCCTCTAAAATGTTTCTCGAGCTGAAAAAGAGATGGCATTCTTACAGTCGTAAATGAAATGGCAAGCCCAAAGGTGCCAGTGCTGTGTACTGACAATTCCAGAGGTGGTAGGGCTGATCCCTAACAAAGTCTGGCACAAATTAAGCAATGCACTCCTGCTATGAAAATGTGTGGTATTTAAGCACTTATAATAATAATGATAATAATTGTGGCATTTGTTAAGTACTTACTATATGCCAAACACTGCACTAAGCACTGGGGTAGATACAAAATCATCAGGCTCACAGTCTAAATAGGAAGGAGGACAGTATTGAATCCCCATTTTGCAGATGAGGGAACTGAGACACAGAGAGGTTAAATGGCTTGCACAAGGTCACATAGAGGGTAAGTGGCAGAAGTAGGATTAGAACTCAGGTCCTCTGACACCCAGTCCCACGCTCGTTCCACTAGGCAACACTACTTCTGTTCTAACTGTGCTAACCACTGGGATAGATACAGGATATTTAGACTGGACACAGTCCCTGACCCACATGGGGCTCACAGTCCCAGAGGAAGGGAAGGCAGGTTTTTAATCCCATTTTACAGATGAGAAAACTAAGGCACAAAGAAGTAAGTGACTGAGAAGCAGCATGGCTCAGTGACAAGAGCCCGGACTTGGGAGTCAGAGGTCATGGGTTCGAATCCTGGCTCTGCCACTTGTCAGCTGTGTGACTGTGGGCAAGTCACTTAACTTCTCTGTGCCTCAGTTACCGCATCTGTAAAATGGGGATTAAGACTGTGAGCCTCACATGGGGCAATCTGATTACCCTGTATCTACCCCAGCGCTTAGAACAGTGCCCTGCACATAGTAAGCACTTAACAAATACCACCATTATTATTACTAGAGAAGCAGTGTGGCTCAGTGGAAAGAGCCCAGGCTTGGGAGTCAGAGGTCATGGGTTCGAATCCTGGCTCTGCCACTTGTCAGCTGTGTGACTGTGGACAAGTCACTTAACTTCTCTGTGCCTCAGTTACCTCATCTGTAAATTGGGGATTAACTGTGAGCCTCACATGGGACGACCTGATTACCCTGTATCTACACCAGTGCTTAAAACAGTGCCCTGCATGTAGTAAGCGCTTAACAAATACCACCATTATTATTATTATTATTAAACTTCTTTGTGCCTTAGTTTCCTCCCAGCAGGCAAGTGGCAGAGCTGGAATTAGAACCCAGATCTCCTGACTCCCAGTCCAATGCTTTTTCCACTAGGCCACTCCCTTCTCATTCCACCAAGCCTGAGGGGTTCCCTAGAGGGGTCCAGCCTGAATTGGTACGTGGAAACCTGTCCCACAGCCTATTATAATCACCTACAAACCATGGACCAACTCAGCTCAGTCCACCCTGGGGCAACTGCAGCTTGAAAAAGGCTGTCTGAGGCTGCCCTAATTCCTTGGGGGTATTGGGATCCCCTTAGTCCATCATGGGATTGTGGATTCCACCCAAGGTGCTCCCCACCAACATACTTCTGGACCACACCACCAGAAAAACTCAGGGAAGCGCAAAGTACCCCTCTACTTCTTCCCACCTCCTCACTTAGGGGGTGCCTCAAAGCTCAGTTCTGGATCCCCTTCTATTCTCCATCTACCTCCATTCCCTTGGAGAACTCAATTGCTCCCATGGCTTCAACTATCATGTCTATGAGGATGATTCCCAAATCTCTCTCTCCATCCCTGATCTTTCTCCTTCTCTGTATTCTCGTACTTCCTCTTGCCTTCAGGCTATCTTCTCAAATAAGGCTTATCCAAAACAGAACTCCTCATGTTCCTACCAAAAACCCTGTTCATTCATTCATTCAATAGTATTTACTAAGTGCTTACTGCGTGCAAAGCACTGTCGCCTGACTTTCCTATCACCATAGACAACACCACCATCTTTCCTGTCTCACAAGCCCATAACCATTGCATTATCCTTCACTCATCACTCTCATTCAACCCACACATTCAATCTGCCATGAAATCCTGTTAGTTCTACCTTTACAACATCTCTAGCATCCACACTTTCCTCTCCATCCAAATTACTACCACGCTGATCAAAAAATATCTATCCCACCTTTTATCCCACTACTTCACCTCCTTGGGTTGCCAATCCACCTCCACATCAAACAGAAACTCCTTACCATCAGCTTTAATGCACTCAATCAGCTCTCTCAACCAATCAATCAGTCAACCAATCAGATTTATTGAGCACTTATTGTGTGCAGACCCCTCTCAGGATTATACCTGAAGAATTTCCAATGCTCTACCAATCTCAGCTATAGGAGGGAGAGTCAAGTGGAGGCATATCCATTCCATTCCTAGCTTGGGCAGTGGCTAAGAAGCGGAAAGCAATCTGTTACAAATCAAAACTTACCTGTATTGGGCAGCAATGCCAGGAGAGAGAGTCGAGGTCAGAGACTCAGGTTTACTGTGTGGAAGAAGGCAAAAGTAAACCACTAATATATTTTTACCAAGAAAACTCTATGGATACACTACCAGAACAATTGCAGATGGAGGTGGGGCATTTTGGTAGAGCTGCATCTATGGAATTGCTATGGGTCAGAGCCAAACTTTACAGCATAAAATAAGACAAGACTGTGTGAAGACCATTGAACTAAGTGCTCTGGAGAATACAGTATAACGGAGTTGGTAGACACAGACCCTACCCACAATGAGCTTATAGTTTAGAGGGGGAGACAGACATCAATATATATAAAAGAAATTACAGTTATGTACATAACTGCTACGGGGCTGAGGGAGGGGTGAATAAAGGGTGCAATTTCTAGTGCAAGGGTGATGCAAAATGGAGTTGGAGAAGAAGAAATGAGGGTTTAACTGGGGAAGGTCTTTGGGAGGAAATGTGTTACTTTTCTATGCTAATCTCCTACTACAATCCAATCCACACATTCTGCTCCTCTAATGTCAACCTAGTCTCTGTGACTCCATCTTGTTTATCTCACCTCCAACCCCTTGTCCATGTCTACTCTCAGGCCTGGAACTCCCTCCAGTTTCATATCTGACAGTCCACTACTCTCCCCACCTTCAAAACCCTTCTAGAATCACATCTCCTCCAAGAAGTCTTCCTTAACTAAGCTCTCATTTCTCCTATCCACCCTCCTCTTGCCATCAACTTGTACTGTGTACCCCTTAGGAAGCATCTCAGCCCCACGGTATTCATGTACATATGCTTATACTCTACTAATTCCTCCATTTGTAGTTTATTTTAATATCTGTCTCCACCTATAGAGTGTGAGCTCCTTTTGGGCAGAGATTGCATTTACCGACTCTACTGCATTGTACTTTCCCAAGCACTTAGTACAGTGATGTGCACACTGTAAGTGTTCAATAAATACCACTGACTGATTGATTGACTGGATTGCAATTAGAGAATTGCAATCAGGTCACCCAGATATCCTAGCAATGCTAGGGGTAGGACTCAATGTGCCTGATTGATCATTCAGTGGTATTTATTGACTGCTTACTATGTGCAGAACACTGTACTAAGTGCTGAGGAGAATACAATGCAACAGAATTAGACAGATTGAAGCAGTTGTAGGATGGAGAAAGCCTATCTTTTTTGTGGCTTCTGGAGTTCAGTTGAGAGAGTCAGGGAGGTGGGAAAAAGGAGAAGAGGGTCACTGTGGTCCCTGGAGTCACAACTGGAAATCTGGACAAAATCCAAAACCTTGGGGCTATGTACATCATATGTAGATAATGTACATGAGTATCTAGGTAATGAGTGCAATGGCCCATTGTTTAGCAATTTATTGCATACTATTATATTCCCAGCACCCCTTTTATCATCATACACAAGTCCCAGCACCCTTTTATTGTTATTTGGTTTCATTCATATTCTATACTTATTATTTTAGCCATGTATCTAAATGTTTTCACCTCTGTTTTTTACTGAAGTGGAATTCCAAGTTGAAGGTTGATATAGGAAAATGTGAAATTTGAAATATTCTCAAAATGAGGTAAATAATAAACATCTGTTGGAAAGCTTGGGGAAAGTAGTATCTCAGTTTCAAGGTAAAAAAAAATGAAGACCAGAAAGATATAGACTTTGTTTAAGGTCACCCAGATATCCTAGCAATGCTAGGGGTAGGACTCAATGTGCCTGACTGATCATTCAGTGGTATTTATTGACTGCTTACTATGTGCAGAACACTGTACTAAGTGCTGAGGAGAATACAATGCAACAGAATTAGACAGAATTTCTGCCATTACAAGTTTGCAGTCTGAGGGGCTTACAGTCTAGAGGGTCCTATTTCCCTAAATAACTGTAATTATCTGACTAGAATAACAAACTTCAGCTTAAGGCATGGGTTGTAATGTGCTAAAAACGTTTTACTAACACAGGTCAAATGTCTGATCTGACTGAATCTTTTGACAAAATCTAAGTCAATTAATGAGGAATGGTAAAAGAGGTCATGTATAAAAAATGTGTATGTGTGTGTAAGTATAGCTTGAGATTAATAGTCAGTCAATTTGATATTTCTCTGGTCTTAGCTCTGTTACAGCATCCCATAAATCATTAGGCAATGACTCATTTATCACAACAGATTACTCACCTTATTCCTCAAAATATTTATTTTTTTTTAAAGTGTGAGGCTGTGTAGTGCAGTGTTCAAAGCCATTGTCAGATTCCTCTCTGGGTAAAAATGCTTTATTAATTGCTCACATATTGTTCAGTTTTCTGATTAAATTTTGCTTTCTGACTTTAGCATTCAGACTCAACTAACCTGAACACATAGCACACAATGTGTGATTGAATTCACATGGATAATTGCTACCAAAGAAATTGAGCAAATTAAAAACTTTTTTAACAAGTGTCAAAAGCTGAATGTTGAATTGCAAACAATACCAGACTCACTTGATAGATGGGATTGTGCTTTAAAATATTCAGATGTGCAGAGTCGAATTCACCCTCTGCATAGCCTCCTTAACAATTAGAACAGCTCCTTTCCCTCAGCTGTATGTTAGATATGGAATTCAGATTCCGGGCTGACTATAAATATTCAGGAGCACACTCAAAACCTCTTGCTTGTAATTCTGTAATGAAAGGAAAAACAATGAGATTGGAAAGGAGACGGCATTTCGGTTTTTCAACTGATTTGATCTGGCTCAACTAACATACCTATTCCAGTCAGAACTTGTCACCCAGATGTTCAAACTAGCTAGCCCAGGTGAAATGTAAAACATAAGCCCAGGCACTGTATGCTGTCGTTTTTGTTGGATAGTTTTTGAATCCAGCTTAAAAGAGCAACAACTAGATGGTAAGTGTTCCAGTAAACTACGGACAAGCCAAAGTCAACTGACCAAGCAGCAACAGTGTCATTCGTTCTTAAGCCCTCTCCCTTACAAGAAAAGGACACATTGGTAAAAGCTGATAAGAAAGCTATCAGAGCGTGGAGATACTTAATACTCAGGCTGGAAGAAAATCTGTAAATAACAAATCAGGAAGATTTGGCATCAGAAAACTCAGATGAATGTACCTGACTCTTCCCAGGAAAATTCACTATTCAAATCACCATTCTGCTGAATGCACTGGGGATAGTTTTATTTTGCACAATAATTGGATTTTTGTGCTCTTTCTGTTAATGGGAATATTCACGGGGCCATGAATTGAGATTCAATCTTGACACAGTCATGTTACTGGGAATGTGCAGCTGAAACAGATCCTAATGGAATTAACAGTCTTAGACATAAACAGACGAGATGTGCCTGATCAAAATACACTAAAATCCATTACAAAGGAAAATGCTGAACTACAAAGCAACTTGGTTGGAAAATAAGATTCTCTCACTGAATTATTTCAGCCTTTAGATACAGTAAATGAGGCAGATGGAGTTCAACTTGGCTTTTATAGGACAAACCATCTTAAAGTGGCAAAAAAAGCAATGAATAAACCTGAAATGAGTAACATTAGATAGACTCAAGAATTTGCCAAGACTGCCCAGAGATGTGTGTGCCTGGGCCCTTCTTCTCCCAACACAGTTTTCTACTGCTGCTTCTCTGTCCTTGGCAGTGACCCTTCTTCCCCCTGCTTTCCAGGGCCATGTCAGGGAGAAATGCTGGAATGGAGAAGTGGCAGTAAGAAAAGGTTGAGTAGTGCTGCTTTAAGCTGTCCAGAATCAGAACGTCAGAGGGAGAAGATGGGCATTAAACCATTAATCCTCCACGTGTCACTCTACTTGTTAGGGGTGTGCAGTTCTGAGGACAGAGACCCATCACACAAAACAAGTCTGTCTGAATGTCCCAGACCCCAGAAGGAGGTGGCAGCTGCAGCTGGCAACAGTTTTTTGCTCCGGAGCCTATCGCAGCTGCCATTCCAAGCCTGTGAGCTCTTTCCACAGACACTACACAAAGAGTTTGGAAAAAACAAAGCAAAATAAACAGGGTAGAAAGATGGGTTCTCGGAGAGCTTCAGCCATGTCCTTCCTGAGATGGGTGCTACATCTTAGCAAAATGGTTCCTATTGACCCCATAATATGTATAAAAGTAAGCTCCTAATTCCACCCAGGAGTAAAATCTTCCTGTTAAGCCATTAGCTAATTACTATTTAGGGAGACTAGGAGCACATAGTTCTAGTATGAGAATGTTAGGACAGTGCTAAGTGTTTAGTACAGTTCTCTGCATACGGTAAGCACTCAACAAATACCACTGATTGATTGAGTGGCAGATGGTTAAATTAAAGAAAGTCCTGAGCATCAACATAAGAAGTTCAATTCAGAGGGGCAGGCCACTAAAACAGACTACTAAAATGGGGAGTAAGAAGTTCCCAGATGGGGAGTCCATACTTCACTCTGCTGCCCAGATCAATTTTCTAAAACACTGATCTGCACATATCTCCCCACTCCTCAGAACCCCCCCAGTGGTTGCCCATTCCTCTCCACATCGAATAGAGAAGCAGCAGGGCTTAGTGGAAAAAGCACAGGCTTGGAGGTCAGAGATCATGGGTTCTAATTCCTGCTCTGCCACTTGTCAGCTGTGTGACCTTGGGCAAACCACTTGACTTCTCTGTGCCTCAGTTGCCTCATCTGTAAAATGGGGATGAAGACTGTGAGCCCTACATGGGACAACCTGATTATCTTGTATCTACCCCAGCACTTAGAACAGTGCTTGGCACATAGTAAGAGTTTAACAAATACCAACATCATTATTATTATTATCTACCCCCATAGTGCTTGGCACATAGTAAGTTCTTAACAAATACCATTGTTATTATTATTAGTTGTAGTAATTGCTGACCACTGACTTTAAGACACTCAAATCAACTCTCTCCCCCCACTGCCCCTAATCCTCTCTCTTCTTCCACTACGGCCTAGCTTTCACTCTTCATTGCATTCAAGCTAACCTAAGTGCCTGTGCCTTGTCCTTGTCTCTGCCACTGCTACCTCCCTCTCACATCCTTATCTCTGCCTGGAACTCCATTTCCCCTTCATATCCAACAGACCACGACCCTCTTCATCTTCAAATTATTTCTAAAATCATGTCTTGTCCAGCAGACCTTCCCTGATTAATTGCTAATCGCTCTAATTTCTATTTCCCCCACTGCTACTTCAGCATTTCTGCACTACCTGTGCTTTTATGAACTCACAGTCTCCCATAACACAGATATACCTAGCTTATATACCCTTTTACTTGAACACTAATTCTTATACAGTTCCCCCTTTCCCTTCTTCCTCCTATTTGTACATTAATTTAGTGTCTGTTTCCCCTCACTAGAATGTAAGCTCCTTGAGAGCAGGAATCATGTCTACTAATTCTGTTTTATGCTCCCAAGTGATTTGTTGAATGTTCGGCACAGAGTAGGTACTCAGTTAATACTACTGATTGATTCATGGAGAGAGCTTAAAAAATGGAAGAGAGCAACAGTCTGAAGAGGTTTAGGTGCTATCAAGAAAGGAGATTAACTAGAAGTTTTTTCCTTAGGCTTCCTAGGCCCTTACTGACCATGCAGTTCTTGGAGACTGAAATTTCCTCATTTTCCTCATTTCCCCTTCCTCCCCTCCCCTCTGTGTCTCTTATGCACTTGGATCTGAACCCCCTAAGCACTTGGTATTCAACCCACCCTCAGGCCCAAAGCACTTATCCTCACACTCTGCCATTTCCCCAATCTGTAACATTTTAATTTAATTTATTTTTATTTATTTTAATGTCTATCTCCCCATCTAGACTTTAGTTTCTTATGGGCAGGAATTGTGCCTACCAAATCTACTTTATTGGACTTTATCAAGAGCTTAGTACAGTATTCTGCACACAGTAACAGCTTAATAAATACCACTGATTGATGTATTGATTCTTCCTTTATTGACTTTATTGAATATCCACTGAATGCATGGCAAACTGTCAATCTCTTTTCAGAAGCTTAAAATCAAAAGGGAAGATGAACCAGATAAGAACCAGGTTAAAAGGTTATATACAAAAGTAAATATGTTTTACAGCATAGGCATCTCCCCTTCTAGACTGTTAGCTACTTGAGGGCAGGGAACATGTCTACCAACTCTGTTATACTATACTTTCCCAAGATCTTAGTACAGTGTTCTGCACAGAGTAAATGCTCAATAAGCATGATGGATTGATTCATTGATTGGAATGAGCAGAATGTTGGGATGTTCAAGTTAGAAACTTTCTCTATTTACTCAGGGAAGACATGGCAATAATGTGGTAGGGGTGGGGGGTAGCAGAAGGCTGGAACTGATATAAAACTGGAGCCAGTATGGGGAGGACCAGTTATAGGGTTGGGGTAGAGAGTAGCCCAGTAAGAAGCCCTAGCCATAATGAAGCAAGTTAGCAGACCTCCCCTATTCTAATGTCAGCATAGCTACAACTTAGGACACTTCATAATATCCAAAAATGAATACATTTACCTTTTAAGTAATTTCTGTATATCATGTATCAGAAATGGGCTTCCTGACAGTCATTGTTGTATGGTTCTCAGTGTCATTGTTTCTGTCTGTCAATCATACTTTCAGAGTCTGCCGGAAGAAGGTGCCAAAGAAATGGAGTGGGAATGCTTCTCAAAGTCAGTCAGGCAGAAGCTGTAAGACAAAAAGGCTTTAATCAGTTAACATTTGCAGCCTAGGTTAAGCTGCCATTGACTACTGTTCATAGGCTAATAAATGCGTCCTAATCCAACAGGGCTTCAAAGAAATCCCTGTTTGTGTTTTGAAAGGAGACACAGAGAAAATGCTTTCAAAATAAATGAAATCACTGGTTCAATACACTTCCCTGTTAATCAGGTGCCAGTGGCAGAATTTTCTTCCAGTAACATGGGATGCAGAACCCTGACATGATACATAGCCAGGTCAACAAGAAGAGACCTATTTTGTGTTTGTTGGCTACTCATCAAATTGGCTGTTTAAATGGATGATGCAAAGTCTTATGGGGGAATCTGGGAGACTGTGACTGTTGCAAGGTCTCCCTGCTGCCATGGGAACTAGACAGGATCTTTGGAAGGAGAGAACAAAAAGAGAGAAATACAAACCAACTAAGGTGCATCCAGAGAGGCTTGGAGAGGTAGGACAAATAGAGTTCATTTCAGAAAAATTGTTATTCCCTTTTCTGGGAGCATATGATGTATTCAGGGACATCAGGGACAGAGACAAAAAGGGAGAGGAGGGGGGTGAAACTACTGGGTGAAATGTTGGAAATGTTGGAAATGTTGGAAATGTTGGAAACTTGGAAATTACTTCCAACTTTGGGCATCATGGTCCAGGTTGCAGATGCCTACAGGAATGAAAAAAACAATGAAGATGGATAACTGTTCTGAGAAATGGGGCCTGGAATCAGTCAAATCTGAGGAACGGGGGTGTCTGGGCTCAAATCATGATTGTGTAATGGAGGACAGAGGTTAACACCTGGATCTTCCAAGCTGACATTATTTGACTCTCTTCTTAATAACTCATGAAAGTTTCCTGGCTTGATTTTATTGTTAGTAGCCCGGAGGAGAGGGAAGAAAACAGAAATGTTATTTTATTCATCTCACTTGAGCGATAGGAGTAGGAGTAAGGCATTATTCTGGGGATACCAATGTAAGATTCTTCAGTTCTGAACATGGAGGAGACCCCGGACAGATAATAATGATAAATAATAATAATAACATTGGTTACACACTGTCCTAAACACTGGGACAGATGTAATCAGTTCAGACACTGTCCCTGTCTCACATGGGGCTCACCGTCTAAGGGGAAAGGAAAGCAGGCATTGACACCCCATTTTACAGTTGAAGAAATTGAGGCACATGAAAGCCAAGTGATTTGCCCAAGATCACGCTGCAGGCAATCTCAGTTCTGTGCTCTTTCCACTAGGCCATGCTGGGCGTAGGCCAGATCCTTAGGTAGAGATAGACCAGCAGAGCAAATTTAAACAGACTTTTCTAATTTTCATTTTTCCAACAGCAAAGACTCAATAAATAAGCTATACCAAAGTCCGTGGAGGGGCCAGCAAAGAGAAGTGACACCCACAGATAATAATTCCTTATAATTTTTTCATAAATTAGAAGAGGTTAGGTGACTATCTGAAAGAAGTCACAGGAGTGTTAGACTTTTGGTCAGCCCTACCCTGGACTTTTCTCCACATAATATCTGGCCTTTGTCAGCTTTATCAATATGCAGCAACTGGTTATCTGCTGGTCTTCAATTTCCTCCATTCATCTGACTTTGCTCCATTAGGTTTGTTTGGAAGAAAAGTTGTTTTTATCCAATTTGTCCTCCAGTGATCTACTTAGCCACCTCAAGAGCAGAGGTGATTTTCAGTGAGACAAAATTCTATGATGTGAAGATACAGGAATAAAGACATGTTAGTGGTCTAGTAACAATGCCAAAATTATTAGTCTGATTCTTTCAAGAATTGTCCTTTGAAGCAAAGGGAACCATTGTCCAAGCCAGGTTCCCTGTAGATACTATTACTGAAGTCTTCTTTCTTTGCAGCAGGAAATTTGAAACTATAGCTGCTCTTAGTGCAGCAGTAAATCAAATAATCAAATCGTGTGGACTCCCTGAAGCACTTTTAGCCTCCTATCTCTTTTTCTTTTTGCCGTTCAGGTGTCTGTCTTTTCCTTTCTAATTGAGTACCTTATGTTTTTATGGCATATCTAGTAGAGATACTTTCTGAAGATTGACTTTATCTCAATTCACTATGTGCACATCCAAACTCATTTTCTATCAATCTGCATATATATATTCATATATAGCTATAGATAGGTATAGATATAATACATTCCTCCACAGTCCCACTTGAGGTAGTTTTTGTTTCACGGGTTTATTTTTTGCTTTGCTTTAACAAGATGCTGTTAAAACATAGTTTAGCCTTGGCTCTTGTCCTCTCCTGTTTTCCTCCTCCTTTCTTTTTCTTCCCCATCCCCCACCTGCTCTTTTTTTCTATAGCAATGTTTGACCCCTGCCTTAAAACACAAGAGGTGGGGATGTAAGTGTGTGTTATGTATTTCTGTCAATACGCCAACCTCTGTGATATTTCATTTCAGTCCCCATTATAAGAGATCTGGGTAAATTTTCATGAACTGTAATTCTCCAGCACACCTGCTCCTCCTTCATTACCCCTGTATTAGAACTGTACTCAAGCTAATAATAATAATTATGATATTTTTAAGCACTTACTATGTGCCAGGCACTGTACTAGCAATTGTGGTATTTGTTAAGTGCATACTATCTGCAAAATACTGTACTTAGCACCAGGGCAGATACAAGCTAAATCAGACAGACACAGTTCCTGCTCATAATTCTGTTGTGTTGTACTCTCCTAAGTGCTCTGAACATAGTAAGCACTCAATAAATATGATTGATTCATTGATTGATCTTTCTGATTCCTGCCTATGTTTTTTTCTCTGTGAGAATTTCTGGGATATTGATGTTCTCTGCCCAGCTCTCTCATTGGTAAACATGACCCAGGATTAACAGGTTATGTTGTATTTAGCTCAGGAGACGCAAAAGATCAATGCCCTCCAAATCTCCTGTCTAGTACTATTTTCAGTGACACTGAGTTGGAACCCATCCCTAAATCAGACTAGTGTTTGGGCCATCCAGATGCGTTTTGTATGTCACACTGTTACTTGTCCCTTCATTACCTATGAAAAATACTCATTTTTGAATGTCCATGGAGGTCTCATCTAGCATTTGCTTCAGTTTTGCTATCATTAGGGATGCAGTGTTGTCTAGTGGAAAGAGCCCAGATCTGAGAGTCGGAGGACTGGAGTTCTAATCTCTTCTCTTCTACGTGTCTGTTATGTGACCTTGGGTGAGTCATTTAATTTCTCTGTGCCTCTGTTACCTCATCTGTAAAATGGGGATTCAATCCTATTCCATCCTACTACACTGTGAGCCCCATGTGGGACAGGGACTGTATTCAAACTGATTAACTTGTATCTGCCCCAGTGCTTAGAACAGTACTTGGCATATAGTAAACACTTAACAAGTACTATAATTATCATTAGGGGGCCCTGCACTCATAAATCCCAGACTAAGCCCCACTTTTCCTCAGCTCCTACTCCCTTCTGCATCACCTTGACTCTCTTCCTTTGCTCTTCCCCCCTCTCCCAGCCCCACAGCACTTATGTATATATGTATATATTTATAGTTCTATTTATTTATATTGATGCCTGTTTACTTGTATTGATGTCTGTCTCCCCACCCTCCACCCTCCCACACTGTGAGCCCATTGTGGGCAGGAAGTGTTTCTCTTTATTGCTGTATTGTAATTTCCAAGCACTTAGTACAGTGCTCTGCATACAGTAAGTGCTCAATAAATATGATTGAATGAATGAATAAATCCAGTTACATCTAGAAACCAGTTTCTCAGCTCCTCCATTGCCACCTTACTTATATCCCTCTAGGAAATTTAGCTTCTGGGGTTTGGGGAAGAATGGCAAATAACAAAGGTGTCTTTTCTGTCTTTTTTAGATTATAATGCTCTGTGGTTTGAGTGACCACAGGTAAATGCTCTAAAGGAGCTGATCCTTGGTGGGGAGGTATATTCTCATCTCTGGGGGCATTCTAAGCAATTCTTCTGGATTCAGAGGCATAGAGGTGATCACCAGCCTTCTTCACTGTCTATTGTCTTAGTCACAACAGGAGTAATACAAAGTGTTAAAAGAGTCCATGGTGGGAGACTGGGCATGAAATAAAGGTGTCCATCTCAAAATTTGGTTTCACTGAACTGGATTTTCATAATAATACCCCTCCTCCCTTTTCAAACTCAGCAGATGAATGTCAGTGTCTATGTCTTCCACCTGGATTCCTCTTTTCATTTGTGTTGTCTTCATGGTAACCCCCAGGGCGTCTGACATCTCACCCAGTGTGGATACACCAACAATCAACCCATCCTAGCCACTCCAGTTAAATCACTTTACAAGGAAGCATAGGTTATCCATGCTTGGGGACATTAGATTGCCAGCTGCAGTGAAACTAAGCAGTACCCATCTGCTTTCTGTCTTCTTGTTCAGTGTCAAGAACAGAAGTAATTTGAAGCTTTAGTTCGCTAATAAATCCTGCAAAGGTGTAACAGAGGTCATGGCAAGACTAATTGAATGCTAGATGCCAAATGATTGTGATTTTCTCAGGAAAGATTATAATGCTTGTCTTCATTTCCAAGAAAAGCCACTGGATAGGAATTTGCCTGAGGAGGTGCATATAGATGTACAGATATGAATATCTCTCTATATAGCTGTACCTAAATCATTATTATTATTATTATCAAATCAATTCTAAAGATAGCCATAACACCTCTTGGAAACATTTCTAATAAACCAAAGTAATCTTCCCTTTTTGATAAGATGTTTAATTGTGAGCTATGACAACCATTTTATTCTCCATCACCATGCATTCAGTGCTACTGATCTTTGTAATTGTATAGATTTAGCTCGGAAAGTTACACAGAGAGATCTGACAAATATAAGTGGCTTCCAATAAGGATGTATAATGAATTTTTAATAACTTAAAAGTTAATCCAAACTCAAGAAAAAGCTGTTACGCAGTTGGTAGCTCAGGAAATCAATCATTTTGTGAAAAGCTCCTTTCAATTTTTATCCTTATTGCCCCTAACTTCTCATCCTTTTATCCTCTACTCAGAAAATGGACAATCAACTTTGTAAGCAGTGTGATAAAATCTAAGATTTATTATTGGTACCAGTAAAACTAAGATGTCAGTACCTCAGAAGTGGAATTAGCCATGCAAGCAAGGGCCAGGGAAAATTATCATTATTATTATTACCATTATTCCCAAATCTGCATGGGACAAACCTAACTCGTGAAGGCAAATGAAGTGTTTGGGACCCACAGAAATCTAGTCACACCTCAGAAATCATCCCAGGATCCATCAGTTCACCTGATTCAGAAGTTCAAGAGTTGTGGCTTGTGGGGTAAAGAGGGAGAAAAAATGGATGTCTTGTTAGCACAAGAAAAGAGATTGCAGACCAAAGAAAGCTACTGATAAATGGGACAGGAACAGGCATAGGGCCTGTCATGGTGTTCGGTGAGGGAGGAGAAATATGAGGTTGGAGAGATTTTCTAAAAACATAATACTGCACTGAGTGAGGTGATGGTAATGTGGCAGGGGAATTATCTTTCAATGGACTCTGGGGAGAAAAGGAACTTTGAATGATTAATGTTTATGTGCTACAGGCAAGCAAAGAAAGATTTGAACTGTTTATGATGATGATACCTTTATTATGGAAAGCAGTCCTATAAAAAGCTCTCAGTTACAGTTCTTAGGGCCAGATGATTGAAGTTCCATCATCATTATTATCATTAGTAGTAGTATGATTATTATTGTTATCATCGTATTCATTAAGCACTTACTACACATCAAGCACCATTCTAAACACTGGGGTAGATTACAAATTAATCAGGTCAGACACAGTCCTTGCTCTACATGGGGCTCACACTTTAAGTGTGTGTGGGGGGAACAGGTATTGAATCTCCATTTTACCGTGAGGAAACTGAGGCACAGAGAAATTAATTGACTTGTCCAATATCACGCAGCTGGCAAGCAGAGTGGAATTAGAACCAGATCCTTTGATTCCCAGGCCCATGCTCTTTCCATTAGGCCACACTACTCCTCTTATGAATTTCTGGTGAGTACCTGAAGGAAAGCTGAGGGCACTCGACCCCTTGAATGATGCATCGAACAGAAGCTCCTCAACACTGGCTTTATGGAACTCACTCAGCTATCTCCACCCTACCTAGCCTCACTCTTCTCCCACTACAGTTCAGCCCACATGCTTGGCTCCTCAACATCCATCTACTTACTGTGCCTCCCTCTCATCTTTCTCACCACCAACCCCTTGCTTATGTCCTCCCTCCCTCCTGGAACCCCCTTCCCCTTTGTATCTGACAGATCACCACTCTCCCCACCCTTAAAGTTCTACTAAAATCATATTTCCTCCAGGAAGTGTTCTCTGACTAATCTTTCATCTCCTACTCTATTTTCCTCTCTACGGTGTCATGGCACTTCAAGATTCACCCTACCCCCATCTTCACCCCTAAAGTGCTTATCAATCTATCAATCAGTTGTATTTATTGAGTGCTTACTGAGTGCAGAGCACTGTGCATTCACCCTTGGGAGAATGCAATATAACAGATTTGGTAAACATGTTCCCTGTACTTTATATACAAATCCTTACATTCTGTTGCTTCCCCATTCCATAATTTTTTTTTAGCCTCTCTTTCCCTGGATGGGTTGTAAGCTTTATGAGGTCAGGAATGATATCTACTTATTCTACTGTACTCGCCCAAGTGCTTAATACAGTGCTCTGCACACAATAAGAACTCAGTGAATTCGAATGATTGATTGGTTTGATTGGAGAGCATGGAGGCTTCTGGTGTGAAAACAGTGTGGGGAGAACGCCTTAATTTCCAAGAGCAGTAAGAATCGTAGGAGACAGTGGAGGAAAGACAAAGCAGAACAAGATTTCGCCAATGCTGGAGAGTAGTATGGAGGAGCAGCAGCAAAAATTCTTGATTCAGGGAGCTAGAGATCAGCGCCTCGGGCTGTTTTTCCCTGGTGAAAGCCAGAGGCTCAGTGAGTGCTAATGACTGTAAAGAGAGCGGAGGGAGGAGGGAAGAAAGGAGGATGAGAAGAACAAGGAAAAAGAATCAGAAGGGAAGGGGAAAGGTGGAAGAGAAAGGGAAGGAGAGGAAAAGATATGGGTCACAGGTCTTTTGTTACAGCAGCAGCCTGAGTGGCAGGAGAGGGGAAGGATGAGAGGGAAGTCTTACCAGAAGGGAAAGAGCAATAGAACCATTCAAAAGGAGTTTTTAGGGAGGATTAGAGATACACATATAGATTAGTTTTTTAGGGGAGGCAGCAAGGCAGAAAACATACTTTAACCTCTGGGTCAAGGTTTTCAATTGAGGAGGAGAAGAAATATGATGAGGTGCTAGGGACGTTTAAAAACACAGGGTAAAAATAGAGTGGGTGGGCAAAGGAAGATGCAAATTGTTCCAAGCAATGATCTCTTGTTTAGATCAACAAACAGGGTTGTCCTGATAGGGGATTTTAACTGATATAGAATGTTAAGATCCAACTACAGACAAATCAGAGATTAAGATGGAAGACAGTTAGGGGCTATTTGAATGTGCTTCATTCCAGGTTTGTTTTTGCCAATAAATAACTGGAAAAAACAAAGGCAAGATTGAAGAAAGCCATGTATAGGAGAGGGGAGAGATAACGATGATAGTGAGGAAGACATCTTCTAATCGTACAACGGTAAGGGTAATTTTGAGTTTTGACAAGGCAGTGAAGTTTCTTGGGGGATTTGGAGAAGGAATACTGATTACAAAATGGATAAGAGAATTCGAGAAGATGCCCAAGAGTTGATATAGAAGTGAAAGACGGTGCTGAAACATCAAAAACCTAGAGAGTGATGGGAGGTCGAGAATGATATTTGGCAGAAAGAGATGAGGCTAGGGGGTTCAGAGGAAGGACCAAATGCACCTGGTTCTGGAAAGGGAAGATAGAAGCAATAAGCTGAGGCATGTTTTATAAAAGATTTACATAAGGGTGACATCCAGAGGCTACTGAGGAAATGAGGGAGAAACATGAAGAATGACTCAGAAATCTCAGATTAGATAGGGCAGGCACTGTAAAGCAGTCTGCTCCTAGGCAGAAGGATGAAAAAAGAGAGAATAGTGGTAGTAACTGAAGGTGAAGATGGGAAGAACAAGAAGAAAAGAAAGGATGCCATGGAAGTAATAAATGAGTTCTGTAAGAAGTTTTTTGGGAGGGATTATTAGTATTATTATGGTACTTGTTAAGCACTTAGTTTGTGTCAGGCACTGTTCTAAGCACTGGGATAGATACAAGTTTATCAGGTTGGACACAGTTCCTGCCCGACATGGGGATCACAGTCTCAATCCCCATTTTACAGATGAGGTAACTGAGGCCCAGAGAAGTGAAGTGACTTGCCCAGGGTCACATAGCAGACAAGAGGGGGAGCTGGGATTAGAAAACATGTCCTTCTGACTCCCAGGCTCATGGAGAGGAACCAGAAATGGAAGAGGGAATACACTCATGGTGGAAAGAAGGCTTGGGGAAAACATGAGCTCAAGAGAGAGGGGACCAAAAATGGGGATTTCAACCTAAAAAGAGGCATTGCTTAAAGCTTTTAAATGCACAAAAAGTGAAAAGTAAATGAAAATAGCAACTGGGGGGTGATGCTCTATGAAAGGCAGGTTTTTGCAATAGGGCTTAAGAGAGTGGGAGACTGGTCCTGGACTGATAAGAAAAGGACAGAGAAGTCTATTGGGAGGAAGGGAAAGTGCCTGGGATATTTTTAAAATGTGGAAGTAATACCAGTTTCAAGAAGTAAATTTGTAACCCAGCTTTTTTTTTTATTCCCAAACTTCCTGGCAAAGCAGCATAGCTTAGTAGATAGAGCATGGGCATCAAATAGACCTGGGTTCCAACCCCAGCTCCACCACTTATCTGTTGTGTGACCTTGGGCAAGTCACTGAACTTCTCTGTACCTAAGTTACCTCATCTGTAAAATGGGAATTTAGACTGTAAGACCCATGTGGGACATGGACTGTGTCCAACTTGATTAGCTTGTATCTAGCCCAGTGCTTAGTACAATATATTGCAAATTGTAAGCACTTAATTACCATAAAAAAAAGCTAGTTCTTCCACTAACTCCTGTTTGCCTATTGCTTGTCCTAAGATTCATTTCAGTGCCCCTCTTTTACCTCCCATCCCAAATCACTAGTTCACTAATTAATAATTCAACAACTTCATTTTCTTTCTGCATTTTAAATCCTTAAAGTAGATTTTCAGTAATTCAGAGCAACCAGCTCATTGCTCAATTCAGCATTTCCCTAGTTGGAGAAAAATTCATATAAGCTTGGAAATCAGACCTCTTGAATGCCACACAAGACCTCATAAATATGGGAGGGTAGTCTACTCTATGTATTTCTCAATCATTCAGGTAATAGGGCAACTGAAGTGGAAAATATGGCTCTTGCTACTACACTCAGAAGTTCTTGAGATATACTTTCCCCCCTAGACTGTATGCTCCTTGTGGGCAAAGAACAGATCTACCAACTCTGTTGTATTGTAATCTTCCAAGCATTTAGTACTGTAACTCTACACACAGTAAGTGCTCAATAAATACCGTTGGTTGATTGATTTTTTTGCAGGATGGTATGAGGAAAGGAAGAAGATAGATAATAATGTTGGTATTTGTTAAGCGCTTACTATGTGCAGAGCACTGTTCTAAGCGCTGGGGCAGAAACAGGGTCATCAGGTTGTCCCACGTGAGGCTCACAGTTAATCCCCATTTTACAGATGAGGTAACTGAGGCACAGAGAAGTGAAGTGACTTGCCCACAGTCACACAGCTGACAAGTGGCAGAGCTGGGATCTCTCCTAAACTGAGAGATCAGCCACTGACCGGGTTCTGAAATTCATTCATTCATTCAATCATATTTATTGAGTGCTTACTGTGTGCAGAGCACTGTACTAAGCACTTGGAAAGTACAATTCGGCAACAGATAGAGACAGAGACAATCCCTACCCAACAATGGGCTCACCGTCTAGAAGGGGCAGACAGATGATAAAACAAAACAACTAGACAGGCATCACTACCAGCAAAATAGATAACTAGAACCATGGATGAATGCACATCATTAATAAAATGACTAGAGCAATGCATATGTACAAATATCTGTGATCTCAAATGCATGAATTAGGTCAGCTGTGTGAGGTGGGGCATGGGTTAGTAATGCTTCAAGTTTCCATGAAGCAAAACTCCTTGGATATATCCTTCACTGAAATTCCTGACTGGGGACTTGGTAAACCCACCCTCACCCACTTCCTTTGCATCCTCCTGTCCTATCTTACCACCCCAAGACATGGTCTCCACTCTCCCTTGCTTGTTTCACTGGCTCCTTTCCCAGCTTGCTGGGACCAACAAAGCCACTGGGGAGCAGGTGTACCAGGGCAGGGAGGGGAAAAGGGATGAGGCTTGAGAGTAGCTCCCAGCTCCCAGTCTGGCAAGGCCATGACCTGTCATTTCCACATACCACCATGGATTGAGAGTCCTAGAAGGCAGGAACTTTCAACCAAAAAACAGGGATAGATTGAAATAGGTTAGGGAAAAGGCAAGCAGCAGTGGAGGTAGGAGAGGAGGTCCATGGTTTTCTAAAAACATAATGTAACACTAAGGAAGGCGATGGTAGCAGAGAAACAGTTTTTCAGTGAACTTTGGGGAGAGAAGGAACTTTGTATGATTAATGTTTATGTGCAACAGACAAGCAAAGAAAAATTTGAACTGTTTATAATAAATAATAATTGCAGTACTTGTTAAGCACTTACTATGTGTCAGGCACTGTACTAAATGCTGGGGTAGATACAAACTAATCAGGTTGGACACAGTCCCTGTCCCACATGGGGCTCACAGCCTAAGTAGGAGGGAGTAGGATTTAATCACCATTTTGCAAATGAGGTAACTGAAGCACAGAGAAGTTAAGTGACTTACCCAAGGTCACACAGCAAACACATTATGGAGCCAAATTTAGAACACAGGTCCTCTGACTCCCAGACCTGCACTCTTTCCACTAAGCCACACTGCTTCTCTAACATTGATGATCCTGGAGAGTAGCAGTAAATACCAGGTAATCCCATAGGGTTCTAGTTAAAAAAACATCTGCCTAAAGGGTGAGGAATGCAGAAGACTTCAGGATCACATCTCTTGCAACAGGGAGGCTCAGTTGGGACTCTGGGGAGTTAAGCCTATAAAAACCTGAAAGGCACAACTTGAATTGTCACCAGATCATTGCTAGGACATTCAATATTTGAAAAGCTCAGGGGCTTGGGCCTGTAACTTGAGATATTAATTTACAAAATGATAACTAATTTTCCTTTTCCTGCCTTTTCATAAAGCTAAAGTAGAATAAAGCAATGAAAACTGTTGTCCAGAGAGTTTTTCGATCTTTTGTTTCAGTTCTCTGTTCTTTCCCCAGATCTCATTTACCTCATTCCATTAAAATCCAAGGGACCTTTTACTTCTGATAGTAATCTGACTTTTACAGCTCCACAGGGGGCCTCTGTCCTATTGTGTCTCAGTCTCTGGCTCCATTACAAAATTCTCTTTGTGCATACCTTATCTGGCTGCCTGCTACCATATTGGGGTTACTTTTGTCATAGGACCTTTCTTAGAAATTTTATAGTTATTTGCTATAAACAACTAAATCACCCTGTTGGTTGTGATACAAAAACTCTGGGAAAGACACTCCAATTAAGGTTTTACCCCTCTTCCTACCTGGAAAAAGGTAACAAAGGCTATTCTTGTAATTTCTGAATTGTCGTACATACTTATGTCAGTGAATGTTTATCAGCATTACCTCCACTATCAGATGGTGACCCCATGTTTCCTGTTCAACATGTACCTCAGAATCTAGTAGAGTGTTATTCACCTTGAGAGTGCCAGGGAAATATTGGGTGATTGAAGAACATTCTCAATTTACCTGACTACTAATATTAGCAAGTGCGCAGAAGTGGTGGGGAGAAGGAGAGGTGTCACTAAAGGTCAGTTAAGTGGGCTTTGTCAGTAATCAGAATGATGGTAGCATTTTTAATTAATAATAATCACATTTATTAAGTGGTTTTGGTATGTAAAACACTAAACTAAGCCATGAGGAAAAAGTACACGGGTAAAAATTAGATACGGTCCTACTCTCAAGAGAGTAACAATCAAAATAAAAGGAGGAGAAGGGACTGGTGATAGGTAAAGAAAGAAAAATGAAACAATAAAACACAAAACAAAATAAAATACAAGGATGATGCTAAATACACACACACACACAGAGGTGTAGGGTACAGTGTCTAGAGGAATAGAACTTTAGGCTCCTCATGACTCAGAGTCCAACAGTCACATCAACTGCCCAAGCTACAGCAACTGCCAAAGCTATAGCAACTGCCATAGCCACACCAACTGGCACCGTCAGAGCAGCCGCTGCAGCCAAGGGTCACAGAGGCCGCACAGCCATGGCAGCTGCTCAGCCAGAGCAGCCGTCCAGCCATACTGGGGACCACAACTATGACAACCAAATAGGCTTAGCCACGGCCGCGGCCTCCGCCACAGCCGCAGCAAGCGCCACGGCTACAGCAGCCGCTGCAGCCACCGCATCCGCCACGGCAGCCGCCAGAGCCGCTGCAGCCGCTGCAGCCAGAATATTTGATTTGTCTTCGGCAACTGCCACGGCCACCGCAACTGCCACGGCCACCGCAACCACCACGGCCACAGTGGCCACCCCAGAAACAACAAGCGACAGAGATACGGCAACTGCCATAGCTACAGCAACTGCCACGGCTACAGCTACTGCCACAGCCACACCAACCACGGCAGCTACAGCGACTGCTACAGCCAGAGCAACGGCCACAGCTTCAGCAGTCTCACCGTCACAGCAGCCCAACAGCCAAGGCAGCAGCTGGGACCATCAGACCCACCGTTGCTACAGCCACAGCAGCCAGCACAGCTTCTCAACATCCTAAATTTTGTGGAGGCTACACGCCAGTGCTTGATTCCTTCCCACTGGCCCAGATAAGCCTATCTCCAACCTTACAGAATCTTTCTTTCTCCTTCTTGATGTCATTTATAATGGAAGCATATGCATTGATGATAGTAGTATAGCAATTCTGTTTTAGAAGTAAGTTGTTCGGGCAAACACATTGGTCTTATCAGCTATACTTGCTCATGCTGATAAAATCTCACTGTCGGTAGCATCATTTTGGAACCCAAGGGCAATGTGTTCTCTCTCTCTCTCTCTCTCTCTATCTCTCTCTCTCTCTCTCTCTCTCTCCCCTCTCATATATATACATAGATATATTTATAATTGTATGTGTTTGTGCATTTTAAAATGAGACAATTTATGCAAAAATACACTCTAAGAAGCATGCACTATTTGTCTCATGATAGCAGTTTGGAAATATCATTAAAGCAATACACTGTTCCAAAGATGGTGATTGATGTTAGGGAAAAAAAATGGGAATCTAGGGTCACTGAAGAGAACAAGAAGAAATTAAAGTGACCACTGGAGTGGAATGATCTGATTAGCAAAATTCTTTCTAGGGTATTATTTTGATGAGATTTTAAGTCTATCAGTTAAAATGTTAAAATATACTTCATATGTATATGTTATATTATGTTATGTTAGCCCATCAGTTAAAATGTTAAAATATGCTTCATATGCAATGTTATATACATATTTGTAATTTCACTAAAAATAATCCTAGTCTAATTATTCATGTTTTGTTTAAAGTATTTAGCTACTTCTTTTTGAATTTTTCCTCTGCCAATTCTTTATTACCAGTGTTCCATTTCCTCATACATAATAACTGCAGGTCATATTGACTTTGAGGTTTAATCATTAAAGCAGGAATTATACAACTGAGAACAGCTCTCCAACACCCTGCAGTAAGATTCAAAGTGCCTCAAAGAGCAACTACATCATGCAGCCCAAAGAACTCAATGGAATGATGTCATGCGCCACACCCATGTGACATCACCGTACTGCGCTGCCCCACACAGCAAAACAGAGTTCCAGAATCAGCCAGACCTGCCCGAGAAGTGGAGAGCATTTTCTCTGGTCCCCATCTTGGCCATGGAGTCTCCCATGGCCCCAGTCTTCAGAGCAATTGTTTCTGGAGCACCCCGGGACTGGAGGAGTTGGAGGTGGGAGTGGAAAGAAGAGAAACCTGTAGTTCCTGGGCTCCCTGGTGCTTATATAAATAAATGAGCAATAAATAATTTCAGAGGCATTCCTTGATGTTTTTATTTGAGGGACAGCCAGGTGAGGGAAGGGGAGATAAATGGAGGAGCACTGTAAAAAATGAAAAATGGCCACCTTGCATGTGCAACATCAGAAGGAGGGGATGGTTGTTTGTTTGACTCTGCCCATGTGTGGTGACCAATCTTTATCAGGTCTAGTTTGAGTGCCATTTTGTTGCTGTCCCAGGCATTGGCCATCTTGAGAGGGTCAGAAGGTGTGCTGCTGCCCTGCCATGTACCAACCCCGAGGCAATTGATTACCTCAATTACCATCCGAATCTGGCCCTATCTACACATAAACAAATCACTGAGACCAGACTGCCTCCACCCTGAAGTCAGGTGAAGGAAGTCAGAGGGGATGTTGCAGAATTCCTGGAGGGAATGTGTTCTGTACCTTTGCAGTGGCCATGGTACTGACAGATTTACGTATATGCAATGTAACCCCCATCCATCCGGAGTTCTGAAGGTGATCCTGGACATTATAGACAGGTAGGTCTCATGCCATACCTGGAAAATTAGTAGAAGAAGAAGTTAATCTTAGGGTCAGTGAGTATTTAGAAAAACTCAGCCTGTTCAGGGAAAGACAACATGGTCTCTGCAAAGAGTAATCATGTTTCAGTAATCGGCTGGAGACTCATTAAGTATCTGGAAATTTTGAATTTCAAACAGCTCTTAAGGTTCTGCACCCAAGGTTTGCAAGAAATACTGAGTAATCATATCAATTACATTTACACTGTACTAAGCACTTGGGAGGGCACAATACAACAGAATTAGACAAAATAAATAAATTACAGATATATACAGATATGTACATATGTGCTGTGGGGATGGGAGGGAGGATGAATAATGGAACAAGTAAGGGCAGCACAGAGGGGAGTGGAAGAAGAGGAGAGGAAGGCTTAGTCAGGGATGGGTTCTTGGAGGAGATGTGCCTTCAGTAGGTTTTGAAGTGGGGGGGAGCAATTATGTGATATGAGGAGGGAGGGCATTCCAGGCCAGAGGCAGGATGTGGGCTAGGAGGTTGGCATTAGAGGAGTGAAGATTGTGGGCTGGGTTGTAGAAGGAGGGTTTGGATAGGAAGATAAGAAGTTCAGTTTGGGATATATTTAATTTGAGGCATCCATGGGACATCTAAGTAGATATTCATTCATTTATTCATTCAATCATATTCACTGAGCGCTTACTGTGTGCAGAGCACTGTACTAAGCGCTTGGAAAGTACAATTTGGCAACAGAGACAATCCCTACCCAACAATGGGCTCACAGTCTAGAGGAGGGGGACAGACAACAAAACAAGTAGACGGGCATCAATGCCATCGAAATAGTTAAATAGAATCATAGCTATATACACATCATTAATGAAATAGAGTAATAAATATGTACAAATATACACAAGTGCTGTGGGGAGGCGAAGGGGATAGAGCAGAGGGAGGGAGTAGGGGCAATGGAGAGGGGAGGAGGAGCAGAGGGCTCAGTCTGGGAAGGCCTCCTGGAGGAGGTGTGAGCTCTCAGTAGGGCTTTGAAGAAGGGAAGACAGTTAGTTTAGTGGATGTGAAGAGGGAGGGAATTCCAGGTCAGAGGTAGGACGTGGGCCAGGGGTTGATGGCGGAACAGGCGAGAATGAGGCACAGTGAGGAAGTTAGTGGCAGAGGAATGGAGTGTTAGGGGTGGGCTCTAGAATGAGAGAAGGGAGGTGAGGTCTTGATTCTATTTAGTTGCCATTGTTTTTACGAGATGTTCTTCCCCTCAACTCTATTTATTGCCATTGTTCTTGTCTGTCCGTCTCCCCCGATTAGACTGTAAGCCCGTCAAACGGCAGGGACTGTCTCTATCTGTTGCCGACTTGTTCATTCCAAGCGCTTAGTACAGTGCTCTGCACATATTAAGCGCTCAATAAATACTATTGAATGAATGAATAGGAGGGGGCAAAGTGATGGAGAGCTTTGAAGCCAGTAGTGAGGAGTTTTTGCTTCTTGTGAAGGTCGATAGGCAACCACTGGAGATTTTTGAGGAGGGGAGTGACATGCCCAGAGCATTTCTGTAGAAAGGTAATCCGGGTAGCGGAGTGAAGTACAGACTGAAGCGGGGAGAGACAGGAGGATGGGAGATCAGAAAGGAGGCTGATGCAATAATCCAGTCGGGATATTATGAGAGATTGTACCAGCAAGGTAGCAGTTTGGATAGAGAGGAAAGGGCGGATCTTGGCAATGTTGTGAAGCTGAGACCGGCAGGTTTTGATAATGGATTGGATGTGTGGGGTGAATGAGAGAGCAGAGTCAAGAATGACACTAAGGTTGCGGTCTTGTGAGACAGGGAGGATGGTAGTGTCATCCACAGTGATGGGAAAGCCAGAGAGGGAAGATAAGAAGCTCAGTCTTGGACATGTATGTCTTGAAGAAGGAGGAAATGCGAGATTGCAGGGAAAGAGAGAGGTCAGGGTTGGAGATTTGGGAATTCTCTGCATGGAGGTGGTAACTAAAGTCACAGGAGCAAATACATTCTCTAAGGAAGTGTGTGTAGAAAGGGACTAGAAGGAGACCTAGAACTGAGACTTGAGGGACCCCTACTGTCAGAGGGTAGGAGGGAGAGGAGGAGCCAGGAAAAGAGACTGAGAAGGAGCAGTCAGAGAAATAGGAGGAGAACCGAGAGTGGAAAGTGACAATGAATCCAAGGTTGGATAGAGTTTCAAGGAGAAGGGGGTGGTCTACAATGTCAAAAGGAGCTGAGAGGTCAAGAAGGATTAGGATGGAGTAGAAGCCATCAGATTTAGCAAGAAAAAGGTCATTGTTTACCTTAGAGAGGGCTGTTTCTGTGAAGTAAAGAGGACAGAAGTAAGATTGGAGGGGATCTAGGAGAAAATTGGAGGAGAGAAAGTGGAGACGGGGAAGCGTAAACAACTCTGTCAAGAAGTTTGGAGAGAAATGGTAGGAGGGAGATGGGACAATAACTGGAAGGAGCATGGGGTCAAGAGAAGGTTTTATTAGGATAGGGGAGATATAAGCATGTTTGAAAGCAGTGGGGAAGAAGTTGTTGGACAGTGAACAATGCAAGATGGCAGTCAAGGAGGGAAGAAGGGAGTGGGTGACTGTTTTAGAAAAGTATGAAAGGATGGGGTCAGAGGCACAGATTGGAGGGGGTAGATTTAGAGAGGAGGCAAGAGATTTCATCTTGAGTTAAATCATAGTATTGGAGGCAGTAGTCTGTTGTGGCTAGAAAATTAGAGGAAAAAAGGGGAAGGGTAAATATCAACTTTTCTCAGAGGAGAAATGTAAATAGTGGGGTTCTCCAGCGGTAAGTGCTAAGACTGCTTTTGTTTAACATCTTCATAAATGACTTGAGCTGGGAAGTATGCAATGATGGGATGAAACTAGTTGATGAGCTCATGAAGCTGAGGGTCGAAAATTGACAGATGAGCCTCCATGTAATGATGGGCTCTGAGCTACTCAGCATCACTTCCTTTCATTTCCTTACACACCAGCTATTTGCATATTTTCCTTCCATCATCTATTCTCATTTCATTTCCTGCCCAGCAAATGTGTGATGCAACAGGCATCAATTTGATGCTGGTGGACAACTTAATTCCAGTACCTTATTATTGCTGATTTTGTAAAGTATAATGGTAAGAATGATAGGCAGTTGGCATTGAAGTTGCCCCAGAAGTTGGATGTGGAGACTGGCAGATCCAAGTCTCACAGGCAAATGATAGTCTGACACTACGATCGGCCTATGAACGTATTTAGCCTGATGCTTGAGGCCATGTTGGCACCACACTCTGTCTTTCTCTCACAGGACATATTGGTCCTATGGAGAAGCAGTGTGGCCTAGTAAAAAGAGCACAGGCCTGGGAGTCAGAGACCTGAGTTCTAATCCTAATTCCTCCACTTGTCTGCTGTCTGACCTTTGGGCAAATGACTTAATTAATCGTATTTATTGAGCTCTTACTGTGCAGAGTACTGTATTAAGCACTTGGGAAAGTGCAATAGAGTTGATAGGCGTGTTCCCTGCCCACAGTTAACTTCTTTGCACCTCACTTTCTTCATCTGTAAAATGGGGATTAAATCCTAAATGTGTCTGCTAATTGTTATAGTGTACTCTCAAGTCAGGGCTCCTGAGGGAAGTATGGAGGGTCCAGGTGGGAAAGTAGTAGATACAGGGAAAGGAGGTTGGAACTGGATTTGTTTGGGCTGTTACCTTATTAAGAAACTATTAAACACTGCTGAGATCTCAGATTGGCATCTGCTTGTGGAAGAGCTAGGAGAGAAGTTGTGAGTGCTGGGGACACACATAGATCTGGGGAGCTGCAGGTGCAAAAAGGGGCACTCTCTCTGTGGGCTTCCTGCAGTCAGCCTCAGGATTTGGGGAATTAGCTAGTCTCCAAAGACCACTGGGCTTAGTAGGAGTGTAGTGCCAGCGATAGGGGTGCAGGAACTTGGAGAGAACTGAGGATACCCCAAAACCTGCAAGAGAAGAATAAGAGAACTGGAGGTCTTAAGGACCCAGTGGAGGCAGACCGGGCTCTGAACGCTTCTACTATGACTCCGGTGGCTCTTTCGACCTGGATTTAGGGCTGAAAACCCCCAGTAACATTACAGAGTCCTAATGTTTCACCAGACTCTCATAAAGATGATTATCCACCCATCTATTTCTTTTATAGTATTTGTTAAGTGCTTACTATGTGCCAGGCACTGTACTAAGCACTGGTGTAGATACAAGCCAATCAGATTGGACACTGTCTATGTCCCACAGTCTTAATCCCCATTTTACAGATGAAGCAACTGAGGAGCAGAGAAGTTAAGTGACCTTCCCAAGGTCACACAGCAAGGCAAGTAATTGAGCTGGTATTAGAACCCAAATCCTTCTGACTCCCAGGCCTGTACTCCACCCAGTAGGCCATGCTGCTTCTCAATCATATTACTTCTCTCCTTTCTCTCCTTTTTTGTAGCTGTTATGTCCTTCCTAAGATTCACTGACTAGACCTGCATGCAATTTTGCAAGTGCAGGCGCAACACAATGTTCCATACGCTAATGGTAAAATTATGTTTTCTCTGAAATTCACCTTTGAGTGCATGTGCAGCTGAAAAGGCCAGTGCAGCACCCACAGACCCGCCACATTGTGCACAAAAAGAGGCTGTCTCATGTTGTGTTTGTTATTTAATACAGTGCCTGGCACTATTTTCTCATTTGCCTCCTTGTCTTTTATTTTGACTGTCATTTCACATCAGATCAATGATTTCAGTTAACAGTCAGAAATAACTTCAAGATCTTTATTCTGAATTGTAACAGATAACTTAGGGCCATCATTCTATGTTGCTCTGACAGATCATCATCTGGAGAAACTTATGGATAGGGAAACTTCACTCTGTCAAAGTTCAAGGAGAGAGATAGCAGCTTTCCTTTTCTCCTCTTCCTTCTCTTCTTCTCATTCTCTTTCTCCTCCTATTTCTCTTCCTTCTCCTCCTCCTGCTCTTCCTTCTCCTTCTCCCCCCTCCTCCAGATTCATGATTTATCATGGAGCCTCCTGTGGGAATTCTTTGGATTATCTCTCCTTAAATGCATCCCCTTAACATTTGCTCTAGTTGAAATCAGATTCCAGCCCTCTCACTCCCTCTGAGAATGTGGACAGATCTAGTCAGCTTTCTTCATTTATATGGACCTGCACCTTTCTAAAAATGGGAATTTCAATGCAGCTGCCACATCTGATGGAAAACTCACCTAAGTAGGAAAAACCTGATTTATATGCCATTAAATGAAATGTACTTTAATTGACACAACTAACCAAGTAGTAAAATGATCCTAAAAACAAAGTGAAAATGGTTTCCATCTGGAAGCCATAACTGTGCACAGAATCCTAAGCCATACAATGGAAAAGATGCAAATTTGCTTTAATGCAAGTCAGGAGGAAGAGCCTGGAGTATATCAAGCTGGTTACAGCTGTGAAACGATTGTGAAAAGTCAGGCAAAGCTAGATCTGACACTTACCTTCTTTGTGGTTGCCATAGAAGCTTCAGATGGTATGGGAAGTTAGCAATTGCCTCAGAGCTCCCCCTAAGTGGTGGGGCAATTCAGGGCCATGGCAGTTTGAAACTTTAAAACATCTGTCCCGAGTTGGAGCTGGAGCCCAATGGCTAAGGAGCAGTTGAAGTGGTTTGAGGAATTCCCCTCAGAAAAACACTCTAGATTCAGGAGTTCCAACAATTCCAACAGCCATTATGTTACACTGGGCACAGGCAGTGTAACATAATGCCATCACACTGAACATAGTGGGGTGTGTTGGGGTTGCATAGAACCAGAAGGGATGGCAAATGTTTCCCTGTGTCAGATAAACAAACATCTAAAGCTGGCCCTGCCTGGAGATCACACTATTCAGCTATACCTTTCTATGTCTGACTCCGCAGAGGCCCCCTAAATTTAGCCACCTTCTCTCAACAGATAAGAAAGACAAGCTGGCAGGTAAGTTTCTCAATTGCCTTAATGGTCATACTAATAAAATGTTCAACTCATTGTTTTAGCATATCCTTCAAAATATCTTTCTATTCCTGCAGTAGACTACTAGCTTTAGTAGAACAGAGGATGAGAATCTGGCCTAAATCATAAATTTATAGGGAATAGGAAACAAATATATTTTTACCAAGACACATTCCTAAAATAAAGATATGCCTCCTCAAGTCCCTTGACTGTGTTCCTTTTTCTGTATATTTATATTGTGGAGATTCTTTAATAAACCTGCATATTGTTTTTCTCAGCTTCTGGATTTCTCCATTCTGCTCATTATGCCAATTTTGAGCAATATAATCAATGAATCATATTTATTGAGTGCTTGCTGTGTGTACAAAGCACTGTTCTAAGCGCTTGGGAGAGTATGGTGCAACAGAGTTCATAGACATGTACCCTGCCCACAGTGAGGTCACAGTCTAGAGGGTTGATATAGTTAGGTTAATATAATATGTGGTTAATATAGTGAGTTGCCTCAAAATAAAACCTGCTCCAAGGAAGACTACTGAAGGGCCATATTTTTAAAAATTATTGCTTAAGATTATGGTCTCTCAGAATTTTTGGTTTAAGCTCTAGGGAAAAGTTTATCTCTGCAAATTCTATTCATTTGGTTGGTACGTTAATGGACTGCTGAGCCAATAGCAGCACCAGGGCCTAGAGATTTAATGCCTGAACCCTTAAGAGTTGGGTGGCTCGTTCATGTTCTAAATAATCATTGGCTTGGATCCTGCCTGGAAGGATAGTATAAAGTAGTTCTTTGCCTGTATGATAGAGCGTAATTTTAAACATAAACATTTTCAACTCTTGGTAGAGGGTTTTCTATCCACTACAATGATCACAAATTAAATTTGTGTTAGCTTCAACATGGTTTTCTGGAAATCACTGCAGATATGGGTATTAGTGATAATGTTCCTAATACATCAAGAATGTAATAAAAATGCCATTTTTTGCCATTGAATGCTATTCACAAAGTGTGTAAATGATGAGGCCCAAAATGAGATTTGGGTAATTACATTGCGAGATAATTTTGATCCAAAAGAAACAGTTTTGTTTTGTCCCTATTTAATAAAATAAATCATTCATTTTCAATGAAATAGTATAATTTTTGAGCTGGATAAAGCACAAAGTAAGAATCTTAAATCGTGGCTACTGTGGAGATGAGGTGTTTAAGAAACAGACTCTTTGCCATTGAATCCAAATGTATCTGCTCACTCTAAGGTGATTTTTAATTGGAAGTGGAGCCACAGAATATGTTGTTGGAATAAAGTTAATGAAAAAAATCACACTAAATTATTTCTCAAAGTTAGCTAGAGATTGTATTTTGCATTTGAAGCCCATCTCAGGTCTTTCTTTTTAGGCTTGATTCATTTAAATGGTAGCTTATTCGTGCAGTTTCTAAGGACAGCCTAGACTTTGGAACAAACTGATTAACAATCAATTTATGCCTGTGATTAACAATCCATTTATGCCTGGTAGATTGACTATATGTAATACAATGCTCATCATCTTCAATGTTTATTGGATACCTGCTCTGGGTGCCGGGAATTTTATTGGTACTTGGGAATATATTGGCTGGTGTGTTACCCAATTTGAGTTTTTTTGTTGTTGTTGTTGTTTACTTTTTCTAATCTGCCTATTTCCATATTGTACCCCTTCCAACCAGGGCATTATATGATGATGAGAATTCATCACCCAGTAAGTACGGCATCACTTGTAGCATACTGAATGACTGGGTGTGTTGTGGAAAATCAGAGCCTCTTACACTGAGGTACTATGGCTGGATGAAGGATGGTTCATAAAGCTGTAATGGTTTTTAGAGACAGATGATGAGGATTTAGGATGATGGTTGAGTGATGAATGTGGCAAGATGGTCTAAAATGGCTTTGGGGGACAAGGAATAGGCCAACTCCTTGAGTTGCAGACCAGTGAGAATAGATGAGAGTCCAAAAAAACAAAGAGCAAGAGAGAGAGTGAGAGAGAAACAGGGAACATGTGTCATCAGAAAAGAGCCAGGTCTTGATGATAGTGAAAAGACAAAGTGAGAGAATAAGAAACAGGCTTGGATAATGGGAAGTTTGCCTTCAGTGGAGCAATCAATCTATCGATCAATCAATCAATGAAATAGAGCAAAACATTGTTGAACGAGGGTGGATAGCAGTGGGAGGTGATTATCTAGGCTGTAAAATCCTCCTCTAGACTATAATAATAATAATAATGATGGTATTTGTTAAGTGCTTACTATGTGCAAAGCACTGTTCTAAACACTGGGAGAATACAAGGTGATCAGTTTGTCTCACATGGGGCTCAGTCACACAGTCTTAATCCCCATTTTACAGATGAGGGAACTGAG